>NC_090927.1:292415566-292612415 GCF_040938575.1 Ambystoma mexicanum | reverse complement strand
TGTCTACCTCTTGTTCCCCCCACCCTCGCTCATGCCCCGTGTCTCCCTCCTGTTCCCCCATCCCCCGCTCATGCTCCGTGTCTTCCTCGCGTTCCCCCCACCCCCGCTCATGCCCCGTGTCTTCCTGCCTTTCTCCCCCACCCCCGCTCATGCCCCGTGTCTCGCACCTGTCCCCCCTCTCCCCCAGCTCATGCCCCGTGTCTCCCTCACATTTCCCCCACCCCCGCTCATGCCCCGTGTCTACCTCTTGTTCCCCCACCCCCTGCTCATGCCCCGTGTCTAACTCTTGTTCCCACCACCCCCGCTCATGCCCCGTGTCTACCTCTTGTTTCCCACCCCCCTGCTCATGCCCCATGTCTCCCCAACCCCCCGCTCATGCCCCGTGTCTCCCTCATGTTCCCCCCACCCCCGCTCATGTCCCGTGTCTTCCTTCCATTCTCCCCCACCATCCGCTTATGCCCCGTGTCTCCCTCCCGGTTCCCCCTCCCCCCGCTCTTGCCCCGTGTCTACCTCTTGTTTCCCCCACCCCCCCGCTCAAGCCCTGTGTCTACCTCTAGTTCCCCCCACCCCATGCTCATGCCCCGTGTCTCCCTCCTGTTCCCCCTACCCCCCGCTCATGCCCCATGTCTACCTCTTGTTCCCCCCACCCCCCGTTCATGCCCTGTGTCTCACTCCCGGTCCCCCAACCCCTCTAACATGCCCCATGTCTACCTCTTGTTCCCCCACCCCCTGCTCATGCCCCGTGTCTTCCTTCCATTCTCCCCCACCACCCGCTTATGCCCCGTGTCTCCCTCCCTGTCCCCCCACCCCCTGCTCATGCCCTGTGTCTCACTCCCGTCCCCCCACCCCCACGCTCATGCCCCATGTCTACCTCTTGTTCCCCCACCCACCCTCATGCTCCATGTCTCCCTCACGTTCCCCCCACCCCCCACTCATGCCCCGTGTCTCCCTCATGTTCCCCCCAGCCCCCGCTCATGTCCTGTGTCTCCCTCCCATTCTCCCCACCCCCTGCTCATGCCCTGCGTCTCCCTCCTGTCCCCCCAACCCCCCGCTCATGCCCCATTTCCCCCTCCTGTCCCCCCACCCCCCCGCTCATGCCCCGTGTCTCCCTTCTGTTCCCCCACCCCCCGCTCATGCCCTGTGTCTCCCTCCCGGTCCCCAGCCCCGCTCATGCCCTGTGTCTACCTCTTGTTCCCCCCATCCCACGCTCATGCCCCGTGTTTACCTCTTGTTCCCCCCACCCCCTGCTCATGCCTCGTGCCTACCTCTTGTTCCCCCCACCCCTGCTCATGCCCCGTGTCTACCTCCTGTTTCCCCCACCCCCCGCTCATGCCCTGTGTCTCCCTCCTGTTCCCCCACCCCCCGCTCATGCCCCGTGTCTTCATTCCGTTTCCCCCATATCCAGCTCATGTCCCCTGTCTCCCTTCCGTTCCCCCACCTCCCGCTCATGCCCCCTGTCACCCTCCTGTTCCCCCACCCCCCTCTCATGCCCCGTGTCTCCCTCACATTTCCCCCACCCCCCGCTCATGCCCCGTGTCTACCTCTTGTTCCCCCCACCCCCTGCTCATGCCCCGTGTCTAACTCTTGTTCCCACCACCCCCGCTCATGCCCCGTGTCTACCTCTTGTTTCCCACCCCCCTGCTCATGCCCCATGTCTCCCCAACCCCCGCTCATGCCCCGTGTCTCCCTCATGTTCCCCCCACCCCCGCTCATGTCCCGTGTCTTCCTTCCATTCTCCCCCACCATCCGCTTATGCCCCGTGTCTCCCTCCCGGTTCCCCCTCCCCCCGCTCTTGCCCCGTGTCTACCTCTTGTTTCCCCCACCCCCGCTCAAGCCCTGTGTCTACCTCTAGTTCCCCCCACCCCATGCTCATGCCCCGTGTCTCCCTCCTGTTCCCCCTACCCCCGCTCATGCCCCATGTCTACCTCTTGTTCCCCCCACCCCCCGTTCATGCCCTGTGTCTCACTCCCGGTCCCCCAACCCCTCTAACATGCCCCATGTCTACCTCTTGTTCCCCCCACCCCCTGCTCATGCCCCGTGTCTTCCTTCCATTCTCCCCCACCACCCGCTTATGCCCCGTGTCTCCCTCCCTGTCCCCCCACCCCCTGCTCATGCCCTGTGTCTCACTCCCGGTCCCCCCACCCCCACGCTCATGCCCCATGTCTACCTCTTGTTCCCCCCACCCACCCTCATGCTCCATGTCTCCCTCACGTTCCCCCCACCCCCCACTCATGCCCCGTGTCTCCCTCATGTTCCCCCCAGCCCCCGCTCATGTCCTGTGTCTCCCTCCCATTCTCCCCACCCCCTGCTCATGCCCTGCGTCTCCCTCCTGTCCCCCCAACCCCCCGCTCATGCCCCATTTCCCCCCTCCTGTCCCCCCACCCCCCCGCTCATGCCCCGTGTCTCCTTCTGTTCCCCCCACCCCCGCTCATGCCCTGTGTCTCCCTCCCGGTCCCCCCAGCCCCCGCTCATGCCCTGTGTCTACCTCTTGTTCCCCCCATCCCACGCTCATGCCCCGTGTTTACCTCTTGTTCCCCCCACCCCCTGCTCATGCCTCGTGCCTACCTCTTGTTCCCCCCACCCCTGCTCATGCCCCGTGTCTACCTCCTGTTCCCCCACCCCCCGCTCATGCCCTGTGTCTCCCTCCTGTTCCCCCACCCCCCGCTCATGCCCCGTGTCTTCATTCCGTTTCCCCATATCCAGCTCATGTCCCCTGTCTCCCTTCCGTTCCCCCACCTCCCGCTCATGCCCCCTGTCACCCTCCTGTTCCCCCACCCCCCTCTCATGCCCTGTGTCTCCCTCCTGTCCCCCCAACCCCCTGATCATGCCCCGTGTCTCCCTCCCTTCTCCCCCAACCCCCGCTCATGCCCCGTGTCTACCTCTTGTTACCTCCACCCCCCGCTCATGCCCCATGTCTACTTCTTGTTCCCCCGACCCCCCGCTCATGACCCGTGTCTCGCTCACATCCCCCCTCCCCCGTTCATGCCCTGTGTCTTCCCCACCCTCCGCTCGTGCCCCATGTCTCCCTCCTGTCCCCCCACCTCCCGCTCATGCCCCGTGCCTCCCTCACGTTCCCCCCACCCTCTGCTCATGCACCGTGTCTCCCTCACGTTCCCCCCACCCCCTGCTCATGCCCCGTGTCTTCCTCCCGTTCTCCTCCACCCCCCGCTCATGCCCCGTGTCTACATCTTGTTCCCCCCACCCACCGCTCATGCCCCATGTCTCACTCCTGTTCCCCCCACCCCCTCTCATGCCCCGTGTCTTCCTCCCATTCTCCTCCACCCTCCGCTCATGCCCCGTGTCTACATCTTATTCGCCCCACCCCCGCTCATGCCCCGTGTCTTCCTCTTGTTCCCCCCACCCCACCCCCGCTCATGCCCGGTGTCTCCCTCCCGGTCCCCCCACCCCTCGCTCATGCCGTGTTTACCTCTTGCTCCCCCACCCCCACTCATGCCCTGTGTCTACCTCTTGTTCCCCCACCCCCGCTCATGCCCTTGTCTACCTCTTGTTCCCCCCACCCCCCGCTCATGCCTTTTGTCTAACTCTTGTTTCCCCCACCCCCTGCTCATGCCCCGTTTCTACATCTTGTTCCCCCCACCCCCCCGCTCATGCCCCCTGTCTCCCTCCTGTTCCCCCCACCCCCCACTCATGCCCCGTGTCTACCCCTTGTTCCCCCCACACCCCGCTCATGCCCCATTTCTCCCTCTGTCCCCCCCACCCCCTGCCCCGTATCTTCCTCACGTTCCCCCATCCACCCGCTCATGCCCCGTGTCTCCCTCTCGTTCCCCCACCCCCCGCTCATGCCCTGTGTCTTCCTCCCGTTCTTCCCCACCCCCTGCTTATGCCCCGTGTCTCCCTCCTGGTCCTCCCACCCCTCGCTCATTACCCGTGTCTACCTCTTGTTCCCCCCACCCACTGCTCATGCCCCGTGTCAAACTCTTGTTCCCCCCCACCCCCGCTCATGCCCATGTCTACCACTTGTTCCCCCCACACCCCGCTCATGTACCCTCTCTCCCTCCTGTCCACCCAACCCCGTTCATGCCCCGTGTCTTCCTCACGTTCCCCCCACCCCCGCTCATTCCCCGTGTCTCCCTAACATTCCCCCCACCCCCCGCTCATGCCCCGTGTCTTCGTCCCGTTCTCCCCCACCCCCGCTTATGCCCGTGTCTCCCTCCCCCACCCCCGATCATGCCCCGTGTCTACCTCTTGTTCCCCCACCACTCGATCATGCCCCGTGTCTACCTCTTGTTCCCCCACCCCCGCTCATGCCCCGTGTCTCCCTCCTGTTACCCCCACCCCCTGCTCATTCCCCATGTCTTCCTCATGTTCCCCACACCACCGCTTATGCCCCGTGTCTCCCTCATGTTCCCCCCAATCCCCGCTCATGCCCTGTGTCTACCTCATGTTCCCACCACCCCCCGCTCATGCCCCGTGTCTTCCTCACGTTCCCCCCACCCCCGCTCATGCCCTGTGTCTACCTCTTGTTCATCCACCCCCTGATCCTGCCCCGTGTCTAACTCTTGTTCCCCCACCCCCGCTCATGCCCCCTGTCTCACTCCTGTCCCCCAAACCCCGCTCATGCCCCGTGTCTTCATCACGTTCCCCCTACCGCCCGCTCATGCCCCATGTCTTCCTCCTGTTCTTCCCCACCCCCTGCTCATGTCCCCTGTCTCCCTCCTGTCCCCTCCACCCCCCGCTCATGCCCCGTGTCTCCCTCACATTCCCCCCAACCCCCGCTCATGCCCCGTGTCTCCCTCCTGTTCCCACCACCCGCCGCTCATGCACCGTGTCTACCTCTTGTTCCCCCACCCCCTGTTCATGCCCCGTGTCTCCCTCACATTCCCCCCAACCCCCGCTCATGCCCCGTATCTTCCTCACATTACCCCCACCCCCCTGCTCATGCCCCGTGTCTACCTCTTGTTCCCCCCACCCACCGCTCATGCCCCCTGTCTCACTCCTGTTCCCCCAACCTCCTCTCATGCCCCGTGTCTTCCTTCCATTCTCCCCCACCCCCGCTTATGCCCCTTTTCTCCCTCCCCCCACCCCCGCTCATGCCCCGTGTCTCCCTCACGTTCCCCCCACCCCCCGATCATGCCCCATGTCTTCCTCCTGTTCTTCCCCACCCCCTGCTCATGTCCCCTCTCTCCCTCCTGTCCCCTCCACCCCCGCTCATGCCCCGTGTCTCCCTCACGTTCCCCCCAACCCCCGCTCATGCCCCGTGTCTCCCTCCTGTTCCCCCCACCCGCCGCTCATGCCCCCTGTCTACCTCTTGTTCCCCCCACCCCCTGTTCATGCCCCGTGTCTCCCTCACATTCCCCCCAACCCCCGCTCATGCCCCGTATCTTCCTCACATTCCCCCCACACCCCTGCTCATGCCCCGTGTCTACCTCTTGTTCCCCCCACCCACCGCTCATGCCCCCTGTCTCACTCCTGTTCCCCCAACCTCCTCTCATGCCCCGTGTCTTCCTCCCATTCTACTCCACCCCCCCGCTCATGCCCCGTGTCTACATCTTGTTCGCCATACACCCCGCTCATGCCCCGTGTCTTCCTCTTGTTCCCCCCACCCCACCCCCCGCTCATGCCCTGTATCTCCCTCCCGGTCCCCCCACCCCTCGCTCATGCCATGTTTACCTCTTGTTCCCCCCACCCCCCACTCATGCCCTGTGTCTACCTCTCGTTCCCCCACCCCCGCTCATGCCCCATGTCTCCCTCCTGTCCCCCACCCCCTGCTCCTGCCCCGTATCTTCCTCACTTTCCCCCCACCCCCCGATCATGCCCCGTGTCTCCCTCACGTTCTCCCACCCCCCGCTCATGCCCCGTGTCTACCTCTTGTTCCCCCCACCCCCCACTCATGCCTTGTGTCTAACTCTTGTTCCCCCCAACCCCCGCTCATGCCCCGTTCTACATCTTGTTCCCCCCACCCCCCCGCTCATGCCCCCTGTCTCCCTCCTGTTGCCCCCACCCCTCACTCATGCCCCGTGTCTACCTCTTGTTATCCCCACCCCCCGCTCATGCCACATGTCTCCCTCCTGTCCCCCCTTCCCCCTGCTCCTGCCCCGTATCTTCCTCACGTTCCCCCCAACCCCCCGCTCATATCCCGTGTCTCCCTCACGTTCCCCCACCCCCCGCTCATGCCCTGTGTCTTCCTCCCGTTCTTCCCCACCCCCCGCTTATGCCCCGTGTCTCCCCTCCTGGTCCTCCCACCCCTCGCTCATTACCCGTGTCTACCTCTTGTTCCCCCCACCCCCTGCTCATGCCCCGTGTCTCGAACTGTTCCCCCCACCCCCCTTTCATGCCCGGTGTCTAACTCTTGTTCCCCCCACCCCCGCTCATGCCCCGTGTCTACCTCTTGTTCCCCCCACGCCCCGCTCATGTCCCCTCTCTCCCTCCTGTCCACCCAACCCCGTTCATGCCCCGTGTCTTCCTCATGTTCCCCCTTACCCGCTCATGCCCCGTGTCTCCATCACATTCCCCCCACCCCCTGCTCATGCCCCGTGTCTCCCTCCTGTTACCCCTACCCCCTGCTCACGCCCCATGGCTTCCTCATGTTCCCCCCACCACCGCTTATGCCCCGTGTCTTCCTCACGTTCCCCCACTCCCCGCTCATGCCCCGTGTCTACCTCTTGTTCCCCCCACCCCCCACTCATGCCCCGTGTCTCCCTCCTGTTCCCCCCACCCCCCGCTCATGCCCCGTGTCTACCTCTTGTTCATCCACCCCTGATCCTGCCCCGTGTCTAACTCTTGTTCCCCCCAACCCCGCTCATACCCCCTGTCTCACTCCTGTTCCCACCACCCCCCACTCATGCCCCGTGTCTACCCCTTGTTCCCCCCACCCCCCGCTCATGCCCCATGCCTCCCTCCTGTCCCCCGACCCCCTGCTCCTGCCCCGTATCTTCCTCACGTTCCCCCTATCGCCCCGCTCATGCCCCATGTCTCCCTCATGTTCCCCCACCCCCCGCTCATGCCCTGTGTCTTCCTCCCGTTCTTCCCCACCCCCGCTTATGCCCCGTGTCTCCCTCCTGGTCCTCCCACCCCTCGCTCATTACCCGTGTCTACCTCGTGTTCCCCCCACCCCCCGCTCATGCCCCGTGTCTCCCTCCTGTTCCCCCCACCCCCCACTCATGCCCCGTGTCTACCTCTTGTTCCCCCACCCCCTATCTTATGCCCGGTGTCTAACTCTTGTTCCCCTCACCCCCGCTCATGCCCCGTGTCTACCTCTTGTTCCCCCCACCCCCGTTCATGTCCCCTCTCTCCCTCCTGTCCACCCAACACCGTTCATGCCCCGTGTCTCCCTCACGTTCCCCCCACCCCCTGCTCATGCCCCGTGTCTTCCTCCCGTTCTCCTCCACCCCCCGCTCATGCCCCGTGTCTACATCTTGTTCCCCCCACCCACCGCTCATGCCCCATGTCTCACTCCTGTTCCCCCCACCCCCTCTCATGCCCCGTGTCTTCCTCCCATTCTCCTCCACCCTCCGCTCATGCCCCGTGTCTACATCTTATTCGCCCCACCCCCGCTCATGCCCCGTGTCTTCCTCTTGTTCCCCCCACCCCACCCCCCGCTCATGCCCGGTGTCTCCCTCCCGGTCCCCCCACCCCTCGCTCATGCCGTGTTTACCTCTTGCTCCCCCACCCCCCACTCATGCCCTGTGTCTACCTCTTGTTCCCCCACCCCCGCTCATGCCCTTGTCTACCTCTTGTTCCCCCCACCCCCCGCTCATGCCTTTTGTCTAACTCTTGTTTCCCCCACCCCCTGCTCATGCCCCGTTTCTACATCTTGTTCCCCCCACCCCCCCGCTCATGCCCCCTGTCTCCCTCCTGTTCCCCCCACCCCCCACTCATGCCCCGTGTCTACCCCTTGTTCCCCCCACACCCCGCTCATGCCCCATGTCTCCCTCTGTCCCCCCCACCCCCTGCTCCTGCCCCGTATCTTCCTCACGTTCCCCCATCCACCCGCTCATGCCCCGTGTCTCCCTCTCGTTCCCCCACCCCCCGCTCATGCCCTGTGTCTTCCTCCCGTTCTTCCCCACCCCCTGCTTATGCCCCGTGTCTCCCTCCTGGTCCTCCCACCCCTCGCTCATTACCCGTGTCTACCTCTTGTTCCCCCCACCCACTGCTCATGCCCCGTGTCAAACTCTTGTTCCCCCCACCCCCGCTCATGCCCCATGTCTACCACTTGTTCCCCCCACACCCCGCTCATGTACCCTCTCTCCCTCCTGTCCACCCAACCCCGTTCATGCCCCGTGTCTTCCTCACGTTCCCCCCACCCCCGCTCATGCCCCGTGTCTCCCTAACATTCCCCCCACCCCCGCTCATGCCCCGTGTCTTCGTCCCGTTCTCCCCCACCCCCGCTTATGCCCGTGTCTCCCTCCCCCCACCCCCGATCATGCCCCGTGTCTACCTCTTGTTCCCCCACCACTCGATCATGCCCCGTGTCTACCTCTTGTTCCCCCCACCCCCGCTCATGCCCCGTGTCTCCCTCCTGTTACCCCCACCCCCTGCTCATTCCCCATGTCTTCCTCATGTTCCCCCCACCACCGCTTATGCCCCGTGTCTCCCTCATGTTCCCCCCAATCCCCGCTCATGCCCTGTGTCTACCTCATGTTCCCACCACCCCCCGCTCATGCCCCGTGTCTTCCTCAGGTTCCCCCCACCCCCCGCTCATGCCCTGTGTCTACCTCTTGTTCATCCACCCCCTGATCCTGCCCCGTGTCTAACTCTTGTTCCCCCACCCCCGCTCATGCCCCCTGTCTCACTCCTGTCCCCCAAACCCCGCTCATGCCCCGTGTCTTCATCACGTTCCCCCTACCGCCCGCTCATGCCCCATGTCTTCCTCCTGTTCTTCCCCACCCCCTGCTCATGTCCCCTGTCTCCCTCCTGTCCCCTCCACCCCCCGCTCATGCCCCGTGTCTCCCTCACATTCCCCCCAACCCCCGCTCATGCCCCGTGTCTCCCTCCTGTTCCCACCACCCGCCGCTCATGCCCCGTGTCTACCTCTTGTTCCCCCACCCCCTGTTCATGCCCCGTGTCTCCCTCACATTCCCCCCAACCCCCGCTCATGCCCCGTATCTTCCTCACATTACCCCCACCCCCCTGCTCATGCCCCGTGTCTACCTCTTGTTCCCCCCACCCACCGCTCATGCCCCCTGTCTCACTCCTGTTCCCCCAACCTCCTCTCATGCCCCGTGTCTTCCTCCCATTCTCCCCCACCCCCCGCTTATGCCCCTTGTCTCCCTCCCCCCACCCCCCGCTCATGCCCCGTGTCTCCCTCACGTTCCCCCCACCCCCCGATCATGCCCCATGTCTTCCTCCTGTTCTTCCCCACCCCCTGCTCATGTCCCCTCTCTCCCTCCTGTCCCCTCCACCCCCGCTCATGCCCCGTGTCTCCCTCACGTTCCCCCCAACCCCCGCTCATGCCCCGTGTCTCCCTCCTGTTCCCCCCACCCGCCGCTCATGCCCCGTGTCTACCTCTTGTTCCCCCCACCCCCTGTTCATGCCCCGTGTCTCCCTCACATTCCCCCCAACCCCCGCTCATGCCCCGTATCTTCCTCACATTCCCCCCACACCCCTGCTCATGCCCCGTGTCTACCTCTTGTTCCCCCCACCCACCGCTCATGCCCCCTGTCTCACTCCTGTTCCCCCAACCTCCTCTCATGCCCCGTGTCTTCCTCCCATTCTACTCCACCCCCCCGCTCATGCCCCGTGTCTACATCTTGTTCGCCATACACCCCGCTCATGCCCCGTGTCTTCCTCTTGTTCCCCCCACCCCACCCCCCGCTCATGCCCTGTATCTCCCTCCCGGTCCCCCCACCCCTCGCTCATGCCGTGTTTACCTCTTGTTCCCCCCACCCCCCACTCATGCCCTGTGTCTACCTCTCGTTCCCCCACCCCCGCTCATGCCCCATGTCTCCCTCCTGTCCCCCCACCCCCTGCTCCTGCCCCGTATCTTCCTCACTTTCCCCCCACCCCCCGATCATGCCCCGTGTCTCCCTCACGTTCCCCCACCCCCTGCTCATGCCCCGTGTCTACCTCTTGTTCCCCCCACCCCCCGCTCATGCCTTGTGTCTAACTCTTGTTCCCCCCAACCCCCGCTCATGCCCCGTTCTACATCTTGTTCCCCCCACCCCCCCGCTCATGCCCCCTGTCTCCCTCCTGTTGCCCCCACCCCTCACTCATGCCCCGTGTCTACCTCTTGTTATCCCCACCCCCCGCTCATGCCACATGTCTCCCTCCTGTCCCCCCTTCCCCCTGCTCCTGCCCCGTATCTTCCTCACGTTCCCCCCATCCCCCCGCTCATATCCCGTGTCTCCCTCACGTTCCCCCACCCCCCGCTCATGCCCTGTGTCTTCCTCCCGTTCTTCCCCACCCCCCGCTTATGCCCCGTGTCTCCCTCCTGGTCCTCCCACCCCTCGCTCATTACCCGTGTCTACCTCTTGTTCCCCCCACCCCCTGCTCATGCCCCGTGTCTCGAACTGTTCCCCCCACCCCCCTCTCATGCCCGGTGTCTAACTCTTGTTCCCCCCACCCCCGCTCATGCCCCGTGTCTACCTCTTGTTCCCCCCACGCCCCGCTCATGTCCCCTCTCTCCCTCCTGTCCACCCAACCCCGTTCATGCCCCGTGTCTTCCTCATGTTCCCCCCTTCCCCGCTCATGCCCCGTGTCTCCATCACATTCCCCCCACCCCCTGCTCATGCCCCGTGTCTCCCTCCTGTTACCCCTACCCCCTGCTCACGCCCCATGTCTTCCTCATGTTCCCCCCACCACCGCTTATGCCCCGTGTCTTCCTCACGTTCCCCCCACTCCCCGCTCATGCCCCGTGTCTACCTCTTGTTCCCCCCACCCCCCACTCATGCCCCGTGTCTCCCTCCTGTTCCCCCCACCCCCCGCTCATGCCCCATGTCTACCTCTTGTTCATCCACCCCTGATCCTGCCCCGTGTCTAACTCTTGTTCCCCCCAACCCCGCTCATACCCCCTGTCTCACTCCTGTTCCCACCACCCCCCACTCATGCCCCGTGTCTACCCCTTGTTCCCCCCACCCCCCGCTCATGCCCCATGCCTCCCTCCTGTCCCCCGACCCCCTGCTCCTGCCCCGTATCTTCCTCACGTTCCCCCTATCCCCCCGCTCATGCCCCATGTCTCCCTCATGTTCCCCCACCCACCGCTCATGCCCTGTGTCTTCCTCCCGTTCTTCCCCACCCCCGCTTATGCCCCGTGTCTCCCTCCTGGTCCTCCCACCCCTCGCTCATTACCCGTGTCTACCTCGTGTTCCCCCCACCCCCCGCTCATGCCCCGTGTCTCCCTCCTGTTCCCCCCACCCCCCACTCATGCCCCGTGTCTACCTCTTGTTTCCCCACCCCCTCTCTTATGCCCGGTGTCTAACTCTTGTTCCCCTCACCCCCGCTCATGCCCCGTGTCTACCTCTTGTTCCCCCCACCCCCGTTCATGTCCCCTCTCTCCCTCCTGTCCACCCAACACCGTTCATGCCGTGTCTTCCTTACGTTCCACCCACCCCCGCTCATGCCCCGTGTCTCCCTCACATTCCCCCCACCCCCCGCTCATTCCCCGTGTCTTCCTCCCGTTCTCCCCCACCCCCGCTTATGCCCCGTGTCTCCCTCCCCCCACCCCGATCATGCCCTGTGTCTACCTCTTGTTCCCCCCACCACTCCATCATGCCCCGTGTCTACCTCTTGTTCCCCCCCACCCCCGCTCACTCATGCTCCGTGTCTCCCTCCTGTTACCCCCAACCCCTGATCATGCCCCATGTCTTCCTCATGTTCCCCCCACCACCGCTTATGCCCCGTGTCTCCCTCACGTTCCCCCCACCCCCCGCTCATGCCCCGTCTCTCCCTCACGTTCCCCCACTCCCCGCTCATGCCCCGTGTCTCCCTCCTGTTCCCCCACCCCCCGCTCATGCCCCGTGTCTACCTCTTGTTCATCCACCCCCTGATCCTTCCCCATGTCTAACTCTTGTTCCCCCCACCCCCCGCTCATGCCCCCTGTCTCCCTCCTGTCCCCCCAACCCCGCTCATGCCCCGTGTCTTCCTCACATTCCCCCCACCGCCCGCTCATGCCCCGTGTCTCCCTCATGTTCCCCCCACCCCCCGCTCATGCCCCGTGTCTTCCTCCCGTTCTCCCCCAACCACCACTTATGCCCCTTGTCTCCCTCCCCCCACCCCCCGCTCATGCCCCGTGTCTCCCTCACGTTCCCCCACCCCCGATCATGACCCATGTCTTCCTCCTGTTCTTCCCCACCTACTGCTCATGTCCCATGTCTCCCTCCTGTCCCCCACACCCCCCTCATGCCCCGTGTCTTCCTCACATTACCCCCACCCCCTGCTCATGCCCCGTGTCTCCCTCGCATTCCCCCACCCCCTGCTCATGCCCCGTGTCTTCCTCCCATTCTCCTCCACCCCCTGCTCATGCCCCATGTCTACCTCTTCTTCCCCCGACCCCCTGCTCATGCCCTGTGTCTCCCTCCTGGTCCCCCCACCCCCCGCTCATGCCCCGTGTCTACCTCTTGTTCCCCCCACCCCCCACTCATGCCCCAAGTTTACCTCTTGTTCCCCCCACCCCTGCCCCGTATCTTCTTCACGTTCCCACCACCCCCCGCTCATGCCCCGTGTCTTCCTCCCGTTCTCCCCCACCCCCGGCTTATGCCCCGTGTCTCCCTCCCAGTCGCCCTACCCCTCGCTCATGCCCCGTGTCTACCTCTTGTTACCTCCACCCCCCGCTCATGTCCCATGTCTACCTCTTGTTCCCCCGACCCCCCGCTCATGACCCATGTCTCCCTCCTGTTCCCCTCATCCCCGCTCATGCCCCGTGTCTTCCTCACATTCCCCCCACCTCCCGCTCATGCCCCGTCTCTCCCTCACGTTCCTCCCACCCCCTGCTCATGCCCTGTGTCTCCCTCACGTTCCCCACAACCCCCGCTCATGCCCCGTGTCTTCCTCACATTCCCCCCACCCCCCCGGTCATGCCCCATGTCTACCTCTTGTTCCCCACACCCACCGCTCATGCCCCCTGTCTCCCTCCTGTTCCCCCCACCCCCCGCTCCTGCCCCGTCTCTAACTCTTGTTTCCCCCATCCCCCGCTCATGCCCCGTGTCTACCTCTTGTTCCCCCCACCCCCGCTCATGCCCTCTGTCTCCCTGCTGTTCCCCCCACCCACCACTCATGCCCCGTGTCTACGTCTTGTTCCCCCACTCCTGCTCATGCCCCGTGTCTAACGCTTGTTCCCCCCACCCCCGCTCATGCCATGTGTCTACCTCTTGAAACCCCCACACCCCCACTCATGCCCCATGTCTCCCTCCTGTCCCCCCAACCCCCCGCTCATGCCCCGTGTCTCCCTCACGTTCCCCCCACCCCCCGCTCATGCCCTGTGTCTTCCTTCCATTCTCCCCCACCACCTGCTTATGCCCGTGTCTCCCTCCCGGTCCCCCCTCCTCCTGCTCATGCCCCGTGTCTACCTCTTGTTCACCCCACCCCCCAGTCATGCCCTGTGTCTACCTCTTGTTCCCCCACCACCTGCTCATGCCCCGTGTCTCCCTCCTGTTCTCCCCAACCCCTGCTCATGCCTCATGTCTTCCACATGTTTCCCCCACCCCCTCTCATGCCCTGTGTCTCCCTTACGTTCCCTCCAGCCCCCAATCATGCCCTGTGTCTTCCTCCCGTTCTCCCCCACCCCCCTCTCATGCCCTATGTCTCCCTTCTGTCCCCCCCAGCCCCCGCTCATGCCCTGTGTCTCCCTCACGTTCCCCCACCCCTGCTCATTCCCTGTGTCTTCCTCACATTCCCCCCACCACCCGCTCATGCCCCGTGTCTACCTCTTGTTCCCCCACCTCCCGTTCATGCCCCGTATCTACCTCCTGTTCCTCCCACGCCCCGCTCAAGCCCCGTGTCTTCCTCTTGTTCCCCCACCGCCTGCTCAAGCCCCATGTCTACCTCTTGTTCCCCCACTCCCCGCTCATGCCCGGTGTCTAACTCTTGTTCCCCCCACCCCCGCTCATGCCCCGTGTCCACCTCTTTTTCCCCCACCCCCCGCTCATGCCCCCTGTCTCCCACCTGTTCCCCCCACCCCCGCTCATGCCCCGTGTCTACCTCTTGTTCCCATCACCCCCTGCTCATGCCCCCTGTCTCCCTCCTGTTCCCCTCCCACCCCCCGCTCATGCCACATGTCTACCTCTTGTTCCCCCACCCCCTGCCCCGTATCTTCTTCACGTTCCCACCACCCCGCGCTCATTACCCGTGTCTCCCTCACGTTTCACCAACCCCCGCTCATGCCCTGTGTCTTCCTCCCGTTCTCCCCCACCCCCCGCTTATGCCCCGTGTCTCCCTCCCAGTCCCCCCACCCCTCGCTCATGCCCCGTGCCTACCTCTTGTTCCCCCGATCCCCCACTCATGACCTGTGTCTCCCTCCTGTTCCCCCATCCCCCGCTCATGCCCCGTGTCTTCCTCACATTCCCCCCACTTCCCGCTCATGCCCCGTCTCTCCCTCACGTTCCTCACACCCCCTGCTCATGCCCTGTGTCTCCCTCACGTTCCCCCCAACCCTCGCTCATGCCCCGTGTCTTCCTCACATTCCCCCCACCCCCCCGCTCATGCCCCGTGTCTACCTCTGGTTCCCCCCACCCCCGCTCATGCCCTCTGTCTCCCTGCTGTTCCCCCCACCCCCCGCTCATGCCCCGTGTCTATGTCTTGTTCCCCCACTCCTGCTCATGCCCTGTGTCTAACTCTTGTTCCCCCCACCCCCACTCATGCCCCGTGTCTACCTCTTGTTCCCCCCACCCCCCCACTCATGCCCCATGTCTCCCTACTGTCCCCCCAACCCCCCACTCATGCCCCGTGTCTCCCTCACGTTCCCCCCACCCCCCGCTCATGCCCCGTGTCTTCCTTCCATTCTCCCCCACCACCTACTTATGCCCCGTGTCTCCCTCCCGGTCCCCCCTCCCCCCGCTCATGCCCCGTGTCTACCTTTTGTTCCCCCCACCCCCCGCTCATGTCCTGTGTCTACCTTTTGTTCCCCCACCACCTGCTCATGCCCCGTGTCTCCCTCCAGTTCTCCCCAACCCCTGCTCATGCCTCGTGTCTTCCTCAAGTTCCCCCCACCCCCTCTCATGCACTGTGTCTCCCTTACGTTCCCTCCACCCCCCAATCATGCCCCGTGTCTTCCTCCCGTTCCCCCCACCCCCCGCTCATGCCCCATGTCTCCTTTCTGTCCCCCCCAGCCCCCGCTCATGCCCCGTGTCTCCCTCACGTTCCCCCACCCCTGCTCATTCCCTGTGTCTTCCTCACATTCCCCCCACCACCCGCTCATGCCCTGTGTCTACCTCTTGTTCCCCCCACCACCCGCTCATGCCCCGTATCTACCTCCAGTACCCCCCACCCCCCGTTCATGCCCCGTGTCTTCCTCTTGTTCCCCCCACCCCCTGCTCAAGCCACATGTCTACCTCTTGTTCCCCCCACTCCCCGCTCATGCCCGGTGTCTAACTCTTGTTCCCCCCACCCCCGCTCATGCCCCGTGTCCACCTCTTTTTCCCCCCACCCCCCGCTCATGACCCCTGTCTCCCACCTGTTCCCCCACCCCCCGCTCATGCCCCGTGTCTACCTCTTGTTCCCATCACCCCCCGCTCATGCCCCCTGTCTCCCTCCTGTTCCCCCCCACCCCCCGCTCATGCCACGTGTCTACCTCTTGTTCCCCCCACCCCCTGCTTATGCCCCGTGTCTCCCTCCTGGTGTCCCCTCCCCCCGCTCATGTCCCGTGTCTACCTCTTGTTCCCCCTACCCCCCGCTCATGCCCTGTGTCCACCTCTTGTTCCCCCCACCACCTGCTCATGCCCCGTGTCTCCTTCCTGTTCTCCCCAACCCCTGCTCATGCCTCGTGTCTTCCTCATATCCCCCACCTCCTCTCATGCCCTGTGTCTCCCTTACATTCCCTCGACCCCCCAATCATGCCCCGTGTCTTCCTCCCGTTCTCCCCCACCCCCTGCTCATTCCCCATGTCTCCCTTCTGTCCCCCCACCCCACGCTCATGCCCCGTGTCTCCCTCACGTTCCCCCACCCCTGCTCATTCCCTGTGTCTTCCTCACATTCCCCCACCACCCGCTCATGCCCCGTGTCTACCTCTTGTTACCCCCACCACCCGCTCATGCCCCATATCTACCTCCTGTTCCCCCCACCCCCCACTCATGCCCCTTGTCTTCCTCTTGTTCCCCCCACCCCCTGCTCAAGCCCCATGTCTACCTCTTGTTCCCCCCACTCCCTGCTCATGCCCGGTGTCTAACTCTTGTTCCCCCCACCCCCGCTCATGCCCCGTGTCCACCTCTTTTCCCCCCACCCCCGCTCATGCCCCCTGTCTCCCGCCTGTTCCCCCACCCCCCGCTCATGCCCCGTGTCTACCTCTTGTTCCCATCACCCCCCGATCATGCCCCCTGTCTCCCTCCTGTTCCACCCACCACCCGATCATGCCACGTGTCTACCTCTTGTTCCCCCCAACCCCCGCTCATGCCCCGTGTCTACCTCTTGTTCCCCCCACCTCCCGCTCATGCCCCGTGTCTAACTCTTGTTCCCCCCAACCCCGCTCATGCCCTGTGTCTCCCTCCTGTCCCCCCAACCCCCGCTCATGCCCCGTGTCTTCCTCCCGTTCCCCCCACGCCCGCTCATTTCCTGTGTGTCCCTCATGTTCCCCCCACCCCCCGCTCATGCTCCGTGTCTTCCTCCCGTTCTCCCCCACCCCCCGCTTATGCCCCTTGTCTTCCTCCCCCCACCCCCCGCTCATGCCCCGTGGCTCCCTCACGTTCCCCCCACCCCCGATCATGCCCCGTGTCTTCCTCCTGTTCTCCCCCACCCCCTGCTCATGTCCCATTACTCCCTCCTGTGTACCCCACCCCCCGCTCATGCCCCGTGTCTCCCTCAAGTTCCCCCCAACCCCCGCTCATGCCCCGTGTCTCCCTCCTGTTCCCCACACCTCCCGCTCATGCCCCGTTACTACCTCGTGTTCCCCCACCCCCTGCTCATGCCCTGTGTCTACCTCTTGTTCCCCCCACCCCCTGCTAATGCCCTGTGTCTCCCTCGCGTTCTCCCCACACCCCGCTCATGCCCCGTGTCTCCCTCCTGTCCCCCTCACCCCCGCTCATGCCCCGTGTCTTCCTCCCATTCTCCTCCACCCCCTGCTCATGCCCCGTGTCTACCTCTTCTTCCCCCGACCCCCCGCTCATTCCCCGTGTCTACCTCTTGTTCCCCCCACCCCCCGCTCATGCCCTGTGTCTCCCACCTGGTCCCCCCACCACCCGCTCATGCCCTGTGTCTACCTCTTGTTCTCCCCACCCACCACTCATGCCCCGTGTCTACCTCTTGTTCCCCCACCCCCTGCCCCGTATCTTCTTCACGTTCCCACCACCCCCGCTCATGACCCGTGTCTCCCTCACGTTTCACCCACCCCCCCGCTCATGCCCGGTATCTTCCTCCCATTCTCCCCCACCCCCGCTTATGCCCCATGCCTCCCTCCCAGTCCCCCCACCCCTCGCTCATGCCCCATGTCTACCTCTTGTTCCCCCGACCCCCTGCTCATGACCCGTGTCTCCCTCCTGTTCCCCCCATCTCCCGCTCATGCCACGTGTCTAC
This sequence comes from Ambystoma mexicanum, assembly GCF_040938575.1. Classification (NCBI taxonomy): domain Eukaryota; kingdom Metazoa; phylum Chordata; class Amphibia; order Caudata; family Ambystomatidae; genus Ambystoma; species Ambystoma mexicanum. The sequence continues at coordinate 292,594,799 of NC_090927.1, read as the reverse complement.
CTCTTGTTCCCCCACCCCCCGCTCATGCCCCGTGTCTACCTCTTGTTCCCCCACCCCCCACTCATGCCCCGCGTCTCCCTCACATTCCCCCCACTCCCCGCTCATGCCCTGTGTCTTCCTCCCATTCTCCCCCACCCCCGCTCCTGCCCCTTGTCTACCTCTTGTTCCCCCCACCCCTCGCTCATGCCGATTGTCTTCCTCCTGTTACCCCACCCCCGCTCATGCCCCGTGTCTTCCTTCTGTTGTCCCACCCCCCGCTCATGCCCCATGTCTCCCTCACGTTTCACCCACCCCCCGCTCATGCCCCTTGTCTACCTCTTGTTCCCCCCACCCCTCGCTCATGCCCCATGTCTTCCTCCTGTTACCCCACCCCCGCTCATGCCCCGTGTCTTCCTTCTGTTGTCCCACCCCCCGCTCATGCCCCATGTCTCCCTCACGTTCCCCCACCCCCCGCTCATGCCCCTTGTCTACCTCTTGTTCCCCCCACCCCTCGCTCATGCCCCATGTCTTCCTCCTGTTACCCCGCCCCCGCTCATGCCCCGTGTCTTCCTTCTGTTGTCCCACCCCCCGCTCATGCCCCATGTCTCCCTCATGTTCCCCCACCCCTGCTCATTCCCTGTGTCTTCCTCACATTCTCCCCACCACCCGCTCATGCCCCGTGTCTACCTCTTGTTCCCCCCACCACCCGCTCATGCCCCGTATCTACCTCCTGTTCCCCCCACCCCCCGCTCATGCCCCGTGTCTTCCTCTTGTTCCCCCCACCCCCCACCTCATGCCCCCTGTCTCCCTCCTGTTCCCCCCCTACCCCCCGCTCATGCCACATGTCTACCTCTTGTTCCCCCCACCCCCGCTTATGCCCCGTGTCTCCTTCCTGTTCTCCCCAACCCCTGCTCATGCCTCGTGTCTTCCTCATGTTCCCCCCACCTCCTCTCATGCCCTGTGTCTCCTTTACGTTCCCTCCACCCCCCAATCATGCCCCGTGTCTTCCTCCCATTCTCCCCCACCCCCCGCTCATGCCCCGTGTCTACCTCGTGTTCCCCCACCCCCTGCTCATGCCCTGTGTCTACCTCTTGTTCCCCCCACCCCCTGCTCATGCCCTGTGTCTCCCTCGCGTTCTCCCCACACCCCGCTCATGCCCCGTGTCTCCCTCCTGTCCCCCTCACCCCCGCTCATGCCCCGTGTCTTCCTCACGTTCCCCCCACCCCCTGCTCATGCCCCGTGTCTCCCTCGCGTTCCCCCACCCCCTGCTCATGCCCCGTGTCTTCCTCCCATTCTTCTCCACCCCCTGCTCATGCCCCGTGTCTACCTCTTCTTCCCCCGACCCCCCGCTCATTCCCCGTGTCTACCTCTTGTTCCCCCACCCCCCGTTCATGCCCTGTGTCTCCCACTGGGTCCCCCCACCCCCCGCTCATGCCCCGTGTCTACCTCTTGTTCTCCCCACCCCCCACTCATGCCCCGTGTCTACCTCTTGTTCCCCCCACCCCCTGCCCCGTATCTTCTTCACGTTCCCACCACCCCCCGCTCATGACCCGTGTCTCCCTCACGTTTCACCCACCCCCCGCTCATGCCCCGTATCTTCCTCCCATTCTCCCTCACCCCCGCTTATGCCACGTGCCTCCCTCCCAGTCCCCCCACTCCTCGCTCATGCCCCATGTCTACCTCTTGTTTCCCCGACCCCCTGCTCATGACCCGTGTCTCCCTCCCGTTCCCCCATCTCCCGCTCATGCCACGTGTCTACCTCTTGTTCCCCCCACCCCCCGCTCATGCCCCGTGTCTACCTCTTGTTCCCCCACCCCCCACTCATGCCCCGCTCATGCCCCCTGTCTCCCTCCTGTTCCCCCCCACCTCCCGCTCATGCCACGTGTCTACTTCTTGTTCCCCCCAACCCCCGCTCATGCCCCGTGTCTACCTCTTGTTCCCCCACCCCCCACTCATGCCCCGCTCATGCCCCTTGTCTCCCTCCTGTTCCCCCCACCCCCCGCTCATGCCCCGTGTCTACCTCTTGTTCCCCCCACCCCCCGCTCATGCCCCGTGTCTAACTCTTGTTCCCTCCACCCCCCGCTAATGCCCCGTATCTACCTCTTGTTCCCCCCACCCCCCGCTCATCCCCCCTGTCTCCCTCCTGTTTTCCCCGCTCATGCCACATGTCTACCTCTTGTTCCCCCCACCCCCCACTCATGCCCTGTGTCTACCTCTTGTTCCCTCCACCCCTCGCTCATGCCCTGTGTCTACCTCTTGTTCCCCCCACCCCCGCTCATGCCCCTTGTATTCCTCCTGTTCCCCACCCCCCGCTCAAGCTCCGTGTCTACCTCTTGTTCCCCCCACACCTGCTCATGCTCCGTGTCTACCTCTTGTTCCCCCACCCCCCGCTCATGCCCTGTGTCTCCCTCACATTCCCCCAACTCCCCGCTCATGCCCTGTGTCTTCCTCCAGTTCTCCCCCACCCCCGCTCATGCCCCTTGTCTACCTCTTGTTCCACCCACCCCTCGCTCATGCCCCATGTCTTCCTCTTGTTACCACACCCCCGCTCATGCCCCGTGTCTTCCTTCTGTTGTCCCACCCCCCGCTCATGCCCCATGTCTCCCTCATGTTCCCCCACCCCTGCTCATTCCCTTTGTCTTCCTCACATTCTCCCCACCACCCGCTCATGCCCCGTGTCTACCTCTTGTTCCCCCACCACCCGCTCATGCCCCGTATCTACCTCCTGTTCCCCCCACCCCCCGCTCATGCCCCATGTCTTCCTCTTGTTACCCCACCCCCTGCTCAAACCCCATGTCTACCTCTTGTTCCCCCCACCCCCCACTCATGCCCCCTGTCTCCCACCTGTTCCCCCCACCCCCCGCTCATGCCCCGTGTCTACCTCTTGTTCCCATCACCCCCCGCTCATGCCCCCTGTCTCCCTCCTGTTCCCCCCGCCCCCCGCTCATGCCACGTGTCTACCTCTTGTTCCCCCCACCCCCCGCTTATGCCCCGTGTCTCCTTCCTGTTCTCCCCAACCCCTGCTCATGCCTCGTGTCTTCCTCATGTTCCCCCCACCTCCTCTCATGCCCTGTGTCTCCTTTACGTTCCCTCCACCCCCCGCTCATGCCCCGTGTCTACCTCGTGTTCCCCCACCCCCTGCTCATGCCCTGTGTCTACCTCTTGTTCCCCCCACCCCCTGCTCATGCCCTGTGTCTCCCTCACGTTCTCCCCACACCCCGCTCATGCCCCGTGTCTCCCTCCTGTCCCCCTCACCCCCGCTCATGCCCCGTGTCTTCCTCACGTTCCCCCCACCCCCTGCTCATGCCCCGTGTCTCCCTCGCGTTCCCCCACCCCCTGCTCATGCCCCGTGTCTTCCTCCCATTCTCCTCCACCCCCTGCTCATGCCCCGTGTCTACCTCTTCTTCCCCCGACCCCCTGCTCATTCCCCGTGTCTACCTCTTGTTCCCCCACCCCCCGTTCATGCCCTGTGTCTCCCACTGGGTCCCCCCACCCCCCGCTCATGCCCCGTGTCTACCTCTTGTTCTCCCCACCCCCCACTCATGCCCCGTGTCTACCTCTTGTTCCCCCCACCCCCTGCCCCGTATCTTCTTCACGTTCCCACCACCCCCCGCTCATGACCCGTGTCTCCCTCACGTTTCACCCACCCCCCGCTCATGCCCCGTATCTTCCTCCCATTCTCCCCCACCCCCGCTTATGCCACGTGCCTCCCTCCCAGTCCCCCCACTCCTCGCTCATGCCCCATGTCTACCTCTTGTTTCCCCGACCCCCTGCTCATGACCCGTGTCTCCCTCCCGTTCCCCCATCTCCCGCTCATGCCACGTTTCTACCTCTTGTTCCCCCCACCCCCCGCTCATGCCCCGTGTCTACCTCTTGTTCCCCCACCCCCCACTCATGCCCCGCTCATGCCCCCTGTCTCCCTCCTGTTCCCCCCCACCTCCCGCTCATGCCACGTGTCTACTTCTTGTTCCCCCCAACCCCCGCTCATGCCCCGTGTCTACCTCTTGTTCCCCCACCCCCCACTCATGCCCCGCTCATGCCCCTTGTCTCCCTCCTGTTCCCCCCACCCCCCGCTCATGCCCCGTGTCTACCTCTTGTTCCCCCCACCCCCCGCTCATGCCCCGTGTCTAACTCTTGTTCCCTCCACCCCCCGCTAATGCCCCGTATCTACCTCTTGTTCCCCCCACCCCCCGCTCATCCCCCCTGTCTCCCTCCTGTTTTCCCCGCTCATGCCACATGTCTACCTCTTGTTCCCCCCACCCCCCACTCATGCCCTGTGTCTACCTCTTGTTCCCTCCACCCCTCGCTCATGCCCTGTGTCTACCTCTTGTTCCCCCACCCCCCGCTCATGCCCTGTGTCTCCCTCACATTCCCCCAACTCCCCGCTCATGCCCTGTGTCTTCTTCCAGTTCTCCCCCACCCGCGCTCATGCCCCTTGTCTACCTCTTGTTCCACCCACCCCTCGCTCATGCCCCTTGTATTCCTCCTGTTCCCCACCCCCCGCTCAAGCTCCGTGTCTACCTCTTGTTCCCCCCACACCTGCTCATGCTCCGTGTCTACCTCTTGTTCCCCCACCCCCCGCTCATGCCCTGTGTCTCCCTCACATTCCCCCAACTCCCCGCTCATGCCCTGTGTCTTCTTCCAGTTCTCCCCCACCCCCGCTCATGCCCCTTGTCTACCTCTTGTTCCACCCACCCCTCGCTCATGCCCCATGTCTTCCTCCTGTTACCCCACCCCCGCTCATGCCCCGTGTCTTCCTTCTGTTGTCCCACCCCCCGCTCATGCCCCATGTCTCCCTCATGTTCCCCCACCCCTGCTCATTCCCTTTGTCTTCCTCACATTCTCCCCACCACCCGCTCATGCCCCGTGTCTACCTCTTGTTCCCCCCACCACCCGCTCATGCCCCGTATCTACCTCCTGTTCCCCCCACCCCCCACTCATGCCCCCTGTCTCCCACCTGTTCCCCCCACCCCCCGCTCATGCCCCGTGTCTACCTCTTGTTCCCATCACCCCCCGCTCATGCCCCCTGTCTCCCTCCTGTTCCCCCCGCCCCCCGCTCATGCCACGTGTCTACCTCTTGTTCCCCCCACCCCCCGCTTATGCCCCGTGTCTCCTTCCTGTTCTCCCCAATCCCTGCTCATGCCTCGTGTCTTCCTCATGTTCCCCCCACCTCCTCTCATGCCCTGTGTCTCCTTTACGTTCCCTCCACCCCCCAATCATGCCCCGTGTCTTCCTCCCATTCTCCCCCACCCCCCGCTCATTCCCCATGTCTCCCTTCTGTCCCCCCACCCCCCGCTCATGCCCCGTGTATCCCTCACGTTCCCCCACCCCTGCTCATTCCCTGTGTCTTCCTCACATTCCCCCACCACCCGCTCGTGCCCCATATCTACCTCCTGTTCCCCCCAGCCCCCACTCATGCCCCGTGTCTTCCTCTTGTTCCCCCCACCCCCTGCTCAAGCCCCATGTCTACCTCTTGTTCCCCCCACCCCCCGCTCATGCCCCCTGTCTCCCTCCTGTTCCCCCCACCCCCCACTCATGCCCCGTATCTACCTCTTGTTCCCATCTCCCCCCGATCATGCCCCCTGTCTCCCTCCTGTTCCCCCACCACCTGCTCATGCCACGTGTCTACCTCTTGTTCCCCCCAAACCCCGCTCATGCCCCGTGTCTACCTCTTGTTCCCCCCTCCTCCCGCTCATGCCCCGTATCTAACTCTTGTTCCCCCACCCCCCGCTCATGCCCCCTGTCTGCCTCCTGTCCCCCCAACCCCCGCTCATGCCCCGTGTCTTACTCCCATTCCCCCCACGCCCGCTCATGCCCCGTGTCTCCCTCATGTTCCCCCACCCCCCGCTCATGCCCCGTGTCTACCTCCTGTTCTCCCCCACCCCCCGCTTATGCCCCTTGTCTTCCTCCCCCCACCCCCTGCTCATGCCCCGTGGCTCCCTCACGTTCCCCCCACCCCCCGATCATGCCCCGTGTCTTCCTCCTGTTCTCCCCCACCCCCTGCTCATGTCCCATTACTCCCTCCTGTTCCCTCCCACCCCCGCTCATGCCCCGTGTCTCCCTCGCGTTCTCCCCACCCCCCGCTCATGCCCCCTGTCTCCCTCTTGTCCCCTTCACCCCCGCTCATGCCCCGTGTCTTCCTCACATTCCCCCCACCCCCTGCTCATGCTCCGTGTCTCCCTCGCGTTCCCCCCACCCCCTGCTCATGCCCCGTGTCTTCCTCCCATTCTCCTCCACCCCCTGCTCATGCCCCGTGTCTACCTCTTGTTCCTCCGACCCCCCGCTCATTCCCCGTGTCTACCTCTTGTTCCCCCCACCCCCCGCTCATGCCCTGTGTCTCCCTCATGGTCCCCCCACCCCCCGCTCATGCCCCGTGTCTACCTCTTGTTCCCCCCACCCCCCACTCATGCCCCGTGTCCACCTCTTGTTCCCCCCACCCCGTATCTTCTTCACGTTCCCACCAGCCCCCGCTCATGACCCGTGTCTCCCTCACTTTTCACCCACCCCTGCTCATGCCCCATACCTTCCTCCCATTCTCCCCCACCCCCGCTTATGCCCCGTGTCTCCCTCCCAGTCCCCCCACCCCTCGCTGATGCCCCGTGTCTACCTCTTGTTACCTCCACCCCCCGCTCATGCCCCATGTCTACCTCTTGTTCCCCCGACCCCCCGCTCATGACCCGTGTCTCCCTCCTGCTCCCCCATCCCCTGCTCATGCCCGTGTCTTCCTCACATTCCCCCCACCTCCCGCACATGCCCCGTGTCTTCCTCACATTCCCCCCACCCCCCTGCTCATTCCCCGTGTCTACCTCTTGTTCCCCCCACCCACCGCTCATGCCCCCTGTCTCCCTCCTGTTCCCCCCACCCCCGCTCATGCCCTGTGTCTACCTCTGGTTCCCCCCACCCCAGCTCCTGCCCCGTCTCTAACTCTTGTTCCCCCCACCCCCTGCTCATGCCCCGTGTCTCCCTCACGTTCTCCCCAACCCCCGCACATGCCCCGTGTCTTCCTCACATTCCCCCCACTCCCCTGCTCATTCCCCGTGTCTACCTCTTGTTCCCCCCACCCACCGCTCATGCCCCCTGTCTCCCTCCTGTTCCCCCACCCCCGCTCATGCCCTGTGTCTACCTCTGGTTCCCCCCACCCCAGCTCCTGCCCCGTCTCTAACTCTTGTTCCCCCCACCCCCCGCTCATGCCCCGTGTCTACCTCTTGTTCCCCCCACCCCCGCTCATGCCCTCTGTCTCCCTCCTGTTCCCCCCACCCCCCGCTCATGCCCCATGTCTACGTCTTGTTCCCCCACCCCTGCTCATGCCACGTGTTTAACTCTTGTTCCCCTCACCCCCGCTCATGCCCCATGTCTCCCTCCTGTCCCCCCAACCCCCCGCTCATGCCCCGTGTCTCCCTCACGTTCCCCCCACTCCCCGCTCATGCCCTGTGTCTTCCTTCCATTCTCCCCCACCCCCGCTCATGCCCTCTGTCTACCTCTTGTTCCCCCCACCAACTGCTCATGCCCCGTGTCTCCCTCCTGTTCTCCCCAACCCCTGCTCATGCCTCGTGTCTTCCTCATGTTCCCCCCACCCCCTCTCATGCCCCGTGTCTCCCTTACGCTCCCTCCACCCCCCAATCATGACCCGTGTCTTCCTCCCGTTCTCCCCCACCCCCCGCTCATGCCCCGTGTCTCCCTCACGTTCCTCCGACCCCTGCTCATTCTCTGTGTCTTCCTCACATTGCCTCCACCCCCCGCTCATGCCCGTGTCTACCTCTTGTTCCCCACCATCCGCTCATGCCCCGTATCTACCTCCTGTTCCCACCACCCCCCGCACATGCCCCGTGTCATCCTCATGTTCCCCCCACTCCCTCTCATGCCCGCGTCTCCCTTACGTTCCCTCCACCCCCCAATCATGACCCGTGTCTTCCTCCCGTTCTCCCCCACCCCCCGCTCATGCCCCATGTCTCCCTTCTGTCCCCCCACCCCCCGCTCATGCCCCGTGTCTCCCTCACGTTCCTCCCACCCCTGCTCATTCTCTGTGTCTTCCTCACATTGCCTCCACTCCCCGCTCATGCCCCGTGTCTACCTCTTGTTCCCCCACCACCCGCTCATGCCCCGTATCTACCTCCTGTTCCCCCCACCCCCCGCTCATGCCCCGTGTCTTCCTCTTGTTCCCCCCACCCCCTACTCAAGCCCCATGTCTACCTCTTGTTCCCCCCACTCCCTGCTCATGCCCGGTGTCTAACTCTTGTTCCCCCCACCCCTGCCCCGTGTCCACCTCTTTTTCCCCCCACCCCCTGCCTCCCTCCTGTTCCCCCATCCCCCGCTCATGCCACGTGTCTACCTCTTGTTCCCCCCACCCCCGCTCATGCCCCGTGTCTACCTCTTGTTCCCCCCACCCCCCACTCATGCCCCGCTCATGCCCCTTGTCTCCCTCCTGTACCCCCCAACCCCCGCTCATGCCCCGTGTCTACCTCTTGTTTCTCCCACCCCCCGCTCATGCCCTGTGTCTAACTCTTGTACCCTCCACCCCCCGCTAATGCCCCGTATCTTCCTCTTCTTCCCCCCACCCCCGCTCATCCCCCGTCTCCCTCCTGTTCTCCCCCAATCATGCAACATGTCCACCTCTTGTTCCCCCCACCCCCCACTCATGCCCTGTGTCTACCTCTTGTTCCCTCCACCCCCCGCTCATGCCCTGTGTCTACCTCTTGTTCCCCCCACCCACGCTCATGCCCCTTGTTTCCCTCCTGTTCCCCAAACCCCCCACTCATGCCCCGTGTCTACCTCTTGTTCCCCCCACACCCTGCTCATGCCCCGTGTCTACCTCTTGTTCCCCCACCCCCCGCTCATGCCCCGTGTCTCCCTCACATTCGCCCCACTCCCCGCTCATGCTCTGTGTCTTCCTCCCGTTCTCCCCCACCCCCGATCATGCCCCTTGTCTACCTCTTGTTCCCCCAACCCCTCGCTCATGCCCCATGTCTTCCTCCTGTTACATCACCCCCGCTCATGCCCCGTGTCTTCCTTCTGTTGTCCCACCCCCTGCTCATGCCCCATGTCTCCCTCACGTTCCCCCCACCCCTGCTCTTTCCCTCTGTCTTCCTCACGTTCCCCCCACCCCCCGCTCATGCCCCGTGTCTACCTCTTTTTCCCCCACCACCCACTCATGCCCCGTATCTACCTCCTGTTCCCCCCACCCCCGCACATGCCCCTTGTCTTCCACTTGTTCCCCCCACCCCCGGCTCATGCCCCGTGTCTACCTCTTCATCCCCCCACCCCCACTCATAACCCGTGTCTAACTCTTGTTCCCCCCACCCCACCCTCATGCCCCCTGTCTCCCTCCTGATCCCCCCACCCCCTGCTCATGCCCCATGTCTAACTCTTGTTCCCCCAACCCCCGCTCATGCCCTGTGTCTACCTCTTGTTCCCCCCACCCCCCGCTCATGCCCCCTGTCTCCCTCCTGTCCCCCATCCCCCTGCTCATGCCCCGTGTCTTCCTCACGTTCCCCCCACCCCCCGCTCATGCCCGTGTCTCCCTCACATTCCCCCCACCCCCCGCTCATGCCCTGTGTCTTCCTCCCGTTCTCCCCCACCACCCACTTATGCCCCATGTCTCCCTCCTGGTCTCCCCACCCCCGCTCATGCCCCATGTCTACCTCTTGTTCCCCCATCCCCTGCTCATGCCTGTGTCTCTCTCCTGTTCCCCCCACCCCTGCTCATGCCCCGTGTCTTCCTCACGTTCCCCCCAACCCCTCTCATGCCCCATGTCTCCCTCATGTTCCCTCCACCCCCGATCATGCCCCATGTCTTCCTCCAGTTCTCCTCCACCCCCCGCTCATGCCCCATGTCTGCCTCCTGTCCCCCCCACCCCCCGCTCATGCCCCGTGTCTAACTCTTGTTCCCCCCACCCCCCGCTCATGCCCCCTGTCTCCCTCCTGTCCCCCCAACCCCCGCTCATGCCCTGTGTCTTCCTCAAGTTCCCCCCACCGCCCGCTCATGCCCCGTGTCTTCCTCCCGTTCTCCCCCACCCCCCGCTTATGCCCCTTGTCTCCCTCCCCTCACCCCCCGCTCATGCCCCGTGTCTCCCTCACGTTCCTCCCACCCCCCGATCATGCCCTGTGTCTTCCTCCTGTTCTCCCCCACCCCCTGCTCATGTCCCATTACTCCCACCTGTTCCCCCCACCCACCGCTCATGCCCCGTGTCTCCCTCACATTCCCCCCAACCCCCGCTCATGCCCCGTGTCTCCCTCCTGTTCCCCCCACCCCCCGCTCATGCCCTATGTCTACCTCTTGTTCCCCCCACCCCCTGCTCATGCCCTATGTCTCCCTCGCATTCTCCCCACCCCCGCTCATGCCCCATGTCTCCCTCCTGTCCCCCTCATCCCCGCTCATGCCCCGTGTCTTCCTCACGTTCCCCCCCACCCCCCTGCTCATGCCCCGTATCTCCCTCGTGTTCCCCCCACCCCCTGCTCATGCCCCATGTCTTCCTCCCATTCTCCTCCACCCCCTGCTCATGCTCCGTGTCTACGTCTTCTTCCTCCAACCCCTCGCTCATTCCCCGTGTCTACCTCTTGTTCCCCCCACCCCCCGCTCATGCCCCGTGTCTACCTCTTGCTCCCCCCACCCCCCACTCATGCCCCATGTCTACCTCTTGTTCCCCCCATACCCCCGCTCATGCCCCGTGTCTACCTCTTGTTCCCCCACCCCCCGCTAATGCCCCGCTCATGCCCCGTATCTCCCTCGTGTTCCCCCCACCCCCTGCTCATGCCCCATGTCTTCCTCCCATTCTCCTCCACCCCCTGCTCATGCTCCGTGTCTACGTCTTCTTCCCCCGACCCCTCGCTCATTCCCCGTGTCTACCTCTTGTTTCCATCACCCCCCGCTCATGCCCCCTGTCTCCCTCCTTTTCCTCCCCACCCCCCGCTCATGCCACGTGTCTACCTCTTGTTCCCCCCACACCCCCGCTCATGCCCCGTGTCTACCTCTTGTTCCCCCACCCCCGCTAATGCCCCGCTCATGCCCCTTGTCTCCCTCCTGTTCCCCCCACCAACTGCTCATGCCCCGTGTCTCCCTCCTGTTCCCCCCACCCCCCGCTCATGCCCTATGTCTACCTCTTGTTCCCCCCACCCCCTGCTCATGCCCTATGTCTCCCTCGCATTCTCCCCACCCCCGCTCGTGTCCACCCCCCGCTAATGCCCCGCTCATGCCCCGTATCTCCCTCGTGTTCCCCCCACCCCCTGCTCATGCCCCATGTCTTCCTCCCATTCTCCTCCACCCCCTGCTCATGCTCCGTGTCTACGTCTTCTTCCCCCGACCCCTCGCTCATTCCCCGTGTCTACCTCTTGTTTCCATCACCCCCCGCTCATGCCCCCTGTCTCCCTCCTTTTCCTCCCCACCCCCCGCTCATGCCACGTGTCTACCTCTTGTTCCCCCCACCCCCCACTCATGCCCTGTGTCTAACCTTTGTTCCCCCCACCCCCCGCTCATGCCCTGTGTCTACCTCTTGTTCCCCCCACCCCCGCTCATGCCCCTTGTATCCCTCCTGTTCCCCCCACCCCGCGCTCATGCCCCGTGTCTACCTCTTGTTCCCCCCACCCCCTGCTCATGCCCCGTGTCTACCTCTTGTTCCCCCCACCCCCCACTCATGCCCTGTGTCTAACCTTTGTTCCCCCCACCCCCCGCTCATGCCCCGTGTCTACCTCTTGTTCCCCCCAGCCCCCGCTCATCCCCCCTGTCTCCCTCCTGTTCCCCCCGCTCATGCCACATGTCTACCTCTTGTTCCCCCCACCCCCCACTCATGCCCTCTGTCTACCTCTTGTTCCTTCCACCCCCCGCTCATGCCCTGTGTCTACCTCTTGTTCCCCCCACCCCCGCTCATGCCCCTTGTATCCCTCCTGTTCCCCCCACCCCCCGCTCATGGCCCGTGTCTACCTCTTGTTCCCTCCACCCCCTGCTCATGCCCCATGTCTACGCTTGTTCCCCCACCCCCGCTCATGCCCCGTGTCTCCCTCACATTTCCCCCACCCCCGCTCATGCCCCTTGTCTACCTCTTGTTCCCCCCACCCCTCGCTCATGCCCCATGTCTTTCTCCTGTTCCCCCACCCCCGCTCATGCCCCGTGTCTTCCTTCTGTTGTCCCACCCCCCGCTCATTCTCCGTGTCTCCCTCACGTTCCCCCCGCCCCTGATCATTCACTGTGTCTTCCTCACGTTCCCCCCACTCCCGATCATGCCCCGTGTCTACCTCTTTTTCCCCCACCACCCACTCATGCCCCGTATCTACCTCCTGTTCCCCCCACCCCCGCACATGCCCCTTGTCTTCCACTTGTTCCCCCCACCCCCCGCTCATGCCCCGTGTCTACCTCTTCATCCCCCCACCCCCACTCATAACCCGTGTCTAACTCTTGTTCCCCCCACCCCACCCTCATGCCCCCTGTCTCCCTCCTGATCCCCCCACCCCCTGCTCATGCCCCATGTCTAACTCTTGTTCCCCCAACCCCCGCTCATGCCCTGTGTCTACCTCTTGTTCCCCCCACCCCCCGCTCATGCCCCCTGTCTCCCTCCTGTCCCCCATCCCCCTGCTCATGCCCCGTGTCTTCCTCACGTTCCCCCCACCCCCCGCTCATGCCCGTGTCTCCCTCACATTCCCCCCACCCCCCGCTCATGCCCTGTGTCTTCCTCCCGTTCTCCCCCACCACCCACTTATGCCCCATGTCTCCCTCCTGGTCTCCCCACCCCCGCTCATGCCCCATGTCTACCTCTTGTTCCCCCATCCCCTGCTCATGCCTGTGTCTCTCTCCTGTTCCCCCCACCCCTGCTCATGCCCCGTGTCTTCCTCACGTTCCCCCCAACCCCTCTCATGCCCCATGTCTCCCTCATGTTCCCTCCACCCCCGATCATGCCCCATGTCTTCCTCCAGTTCTCCTCCACCCCCCGCTCATGCCCCATGTCTGCCTCCTGTCCCCCCCACCCCCCGCTCATGCCCCGTGTCTAACTCTTGTTCCCCCCACCCCCCGCTCATGCCCCCTGTCTCCCTCCTGTCCCCCCAACCCCCGCTCATGCCCTGTGTCTTCCTCAAGTTCCCCCCACCGCCCGCTCATGCCCCGTGTCTTCCTCCCGTTCTCCCCCACCCCCCGCTTATGCCCCTTGTCTCCCTCCCCTCACCCCCCGCTCATGCCCCGTGTCTCCCTCACGTTCCTCCCACCCCCCGATCATGCCCTGTGTCTTCCTCCTGTTCTCCCCCACCCCCTGCTCATGTCCCATTACTCCCACCTGTTCCCCCCACCCACCGCTCATGCCCCGTGTCTCCCTCACATTCCCCCCAACCCCCGCTCATGCCCCGTGTCTCCCTCCTGTTCCCCCCACCCCCCGCTCATGCCCTATGTCTACCTCTTGTTCCCCCCACCCCCTGCTCATGCCCTATGTCTCCCTCGCATTCTCCCCACCCCCGCTCATGCCCCATGTCTCCCTCCTGTCCCCCTCATCCCCGCTCATGCCCCGTGTCTTCCTCACGTTCCCCCCACCCCCCTGCTCATGCCCCGTATCTCCCTCGTGTTCCCCCCACCCCCTGCTCATGCCCCATGTCTTCCTCCCATTCTCCTCCACCCCCTGCTCATGCTCCGTGTCTACGTCTTCTTCCTCCAACCCCTCGCTCATTCCCCGTGTCTACCTCTTGTTCCCCCCACCCCCCGCTCATGCCCCGTGTCTACCTCTTGCTCCCCCCACCCCCCACTCATGCCCCATGTCTACCTCTTGTTCCCCCCATACCCCCGCTCATGCCCCGTGTCTACCTCTTGTTCCCCCACCCCCCGCTAATGCCCCGCTCATGCCCCGTATCTCCCTCGTGTTCCCCCCACCCCCTGCTCATGCCCCATGTCTTCCTCCCATTCTCCTCCACCCCCTGCTCATGCTCCGTGTCTACGTCTTCTTCCCCCGACCCCTCGCTCATTCCCCGTGTCTACCTCTTGTTTCCATCACCCCCCGCTCATGCCCCCTGTCTCCCTCCTTTTCCTCCCCACCCCCCGCTCATGCCACGTGTCTACCTCTTGTTCCCCCCACACCCCCGCTCATGCCCCGTGTCTACCTCTTGTTCCCCCACCCCCGCTAATGCCCCGCTCATGCCCCTTGTCTCCCTCCTGTTCCCCCCACCAACTGCTCATGCCCCGTATCTACCTCTTGTTCCCCCCACCCCCCACTCATGCCCTGTGTCTAACCTTTGTTCCCCCCACCCCCCGCTCATGCCCTGTGTCTACCTCTTGTTCCCCCCACCCCCGCTCATGCCCCTTGTATCCCTCCTGTTCCCCCCACCCCGCGCTCATGCCCCGTGTCTACCTCTTGTTCCCCCCACCCCCTGCTCATGCCCCGTGTCTACCTCTTGTTCCCCCCACCCCCCACTCATGCCCTGTGTCTAACCTTTGTTCCCCCCACCCCCCGCTCATGCCCCGTGTCTACCTCTTGTTCCCCCCAGCCCCCGCTCATCCCCCCTGTCTCCCTCCTGTTCCCCCCGCTCATGCCACATGTCTACCTCTTGTTCCCCCCACCCCCCACTCATGCCCTCTGTCTACCTCTTGTTCCTTCCACCCCCCGCTCATGCCCTGTGTCTACCTCTTGTTCCCCCCACCCCCGCTCATGCCCCTTGTATCCCTCCTGTTCCCCCCACCCCCCGCTCATGGCCCGTGTCTACCTCTTGTTCCCTCCACCCCCTGCTCATGCCCCATGTCTACGCTTGTTCCCCCACCCCCGCTCATGCCCCGTGTCTCCCTCACATTTCCCCCACCCCCGCTCATGCCCCTTGTCTACCTCTTGTTCCCCCCACCCCTCGCTCATGCCCCATGTCTTTCTCCTGTTCCCCCACCCCCGCTCATGCCCCGTGTCTTCCTTCTGTTGTCCCACCCCCCGCTCATTCTCCGTGTCTCCCTCACGTTCCCCCCGCCCCTGATCATTCACTGTGTCTTCCTCACGTTCCCCCCACTCCCGATCATGCCCCGTGTCTACCTCTTTTTCCCCCCACCACCCACTCATGCCCCGTATCTACCTCCTGTTCCCCCCACCCCCCGCTCATGCCCTGTGTCTTCCTCTTGGTCCCCCCTCCCCCGCTCATGCCCCGTGTCTACCTCTTCTACCCCCGACCCCCTGCTCATGCCCCGTGTCCACCTCTTTTTCCCCCACCCCCCTCTCATGCCCCCTGTCTCCCTCCTGTTCCCCCACCCCCCGCTCATGCCCAGTGTCTACCTCTTGTTCCCCCCACCCCCCGCTCATGCCCCCTGTCTCCCTCCTGTTTCCCCCCACCCCCCGCTCATGCCACGTGTCTACCTCTTGTTCCCCCCACCCCCCGCTCATGCCCTGTGTCTACCTCTTGTTCCCCCCACCCCCCACTCATGCCCAGCTCATGCCCCTTGTCTCCCTCCTGTTCCCCCCACCCCCGGCTCATGCCCCGTGTCTACCTCTTGTTCCCCCCACCACATGCTCATGCCCTGTGTCTAACTCTTGTTCCCCCCACCCCAAGCTCATGCCCCCTGTCTCCCTCCTGTTCCCCCACCCCCCGCTCATGCCCCATGTCTACCTCTTGTTCCCCCCACCCCCCGCTCATCCCCCCTGTCTCCCTCCTGTTCCCCCCGCTCATGCCACGTGTCTACCTCTTGTTCCCCCACCCCCACTCATGCCCTGTGTCTACCTCTTGTTCCACCCACCCCCGCTCATGCCCTGTGTCTACCTCTTGTTCCCCCCACCCCCGCTCATGCCCCGTGTCTACCTCTTGTTGCCCCCAGCCCCTGCTCATGCCCTGTGTCTACCTCTTGTTCCCCCCACCCCCGCTCATGCCCCGTGTCTCCCTCACATTCCCCCCACCCCCCGCTCATGCCCCGTGTCTTCCTTACCTTCCCCCCACTCCCCGCTCATGCCCCTTGTCTACCTCTTGTTCCCCCCACCCCCGCTCATGCCCCATGTCTTCCTCCTGTTCCCCCACCCCCCGCTCATGCCCC
The DNA here is from genome assembly GCF_040938575.1 of Ambystoma mexicanum. Taxonomy (NCBI): domain Eukaryota; kingdom Metazoa; phylum Chordata; class Amphibia; order Caudata; family Ambystomatidae; genus Ambystoma; species Ambystoma mexicanum. The sequence goes on along the minus strand of NC_090927.1, from coordinate 292,578,860 downwards.
GTGTCTTCCTCCCATTCTCCCCCACCCCCGCTCATGCCCCTTGTCTACCTCTTGTTCCCCCCACCCCCGCTCATGCCCCGTGTCTTCCTCCTGTTCCCCCACCCCACGCTCATGCCCCATGTCTTCCTTCTGTTGCCCCACCCCCCGCTCATGCCCCATGTCTTCGTCACATTCCCCCCACCCCTGCTCATGCCCCATGTCTTCCTCACGTTCCCCCCACCCCCTGCTCATGCCCCGTGTCTTCCTCCCGTTCTCCGCCACCCCCGCTCATGCACCGTGTCTCCCTCCTCTCCCCCTCACCCCCGCTCATGCCCCGTGTCTTCCTCACGTTCCCCCCACCCCCCACTCATGCCCTGTGTCTCCCTCGCGTTCCCCCCACCCCCTGCTCATGCCCCGTGTCTTCCTCCCATTCTCCTCCACCCCCGCTCATGACCCGTGTCTACATCTTGTTTGCCCCCCCTCGCTCATGCCCCATGTCTAACTCTTGTTCCCCCCACCCCACCCCCCGCTCATGCCCTATGTCTCCCTCCCGGTCCCCCCACCCCTCGCTCATGCCGTTTTTACCTCTTGTTCCCCCCACCCCCCACTCATGCCCTATGTCTCCCTCCTGGTCCCCCCACCCTTTGCTCATGCCCCGTGTCTACCTATTTTTCCCCCTACCCCCCGCTCATGCCCCGTGTCTCCCTCCTGTTCCCCCCACCCCCCGCTCATGCCCCGTGTCTACCTCTTGTTCCCCCACCCCCCGCTCATGCCCCTTGTCTAACTGTTGTTCCCTCTACCCCCCGCTCATGCCCCATTTCTACCTCTTGTTCCCCCCACCCCCGCTCATGCCCCATGTCTCCCTCTTGTCCCCCCCACCCCCTGCCCGGTATCTTCTTCACGTTCCCACCACCCCCGCTCATGACCCGTGTCTCCCTCACGTTTCACCCACCCCCGCTCATGCCCCGTGTCTTCCTCCCATTCTCCCCCACCCCCCGCTTATGCCCCATGTCTCCCTCCCAGTCCCCCAACTCCTCGCTCATGCCCCATGTCTACCTCTTATTCCTCCCACCTCCCGCTCATGCCCCGTGTCTCCCTCCTGTTCCCCCCACCCACCACTCATGCCCCGTGTCTACCTCTTGTTCCCCCACCCCCCGCTCATGCCCCGTGTCTAACTCTTGTTCCCCCTACCCCCCGCTTATGCCCTGTGTCTACCTCTTGTTCCCCCCACCCCCCCGCTCATGTCCCCTCTCTCCCTCCTGTACCCTCAACCCCCGCTCATGCCCCGTGTCTTCCTCACGATCCCCCCACCCCGGCTCATGCCCCGTGTCTCCCTCCCCCCACCCCGCTCATGCTCCGTGTCTCCCTCCTGTCCCCCCCACCCCCTGCTCATTCCCCGTGTCTTCCTCACATTCCCCCCAGCCCCCGCTCATGCCCCTTGTCTCCCTCACGTTCCCCCACCCCCCGCTCATGCCCCGTGTCTTCCTCCCATTCTCCCCCACGCCCCACTTATGCCCCGTGTCTCCCTCCTTGGCCCCACCCCCCCACTCATGCCCCGTGTCTACCTCTTGATCCCCCCACCTCCCGCTCATGCCCGTGTCTCCCTAATGTTCCCCCCACCCCCCGCTCATGCCCCGTGTCTCCCTCCTGTCCTCCCCACCCCCCGCTCATGCCCCGTGTCTAACTCTTGTTCCCCCCACCTCCCGCTTATGCCCCGTGTCTACCTCCTGTTCACTCCACCCCCTGCTCATGCCCCGTGTCTCCCTCCTGTTCCCCCCACCCCCCGCTCATGCCCTGTGTCTCCCTTCTGTTCCCCCATCCCCCGCTCATGCCCTGTGTCTTCCTCCCGTTCTCCCCCACCCCTCACCCCCCGCATAGTGTTTGGTTGAGGGGTGGGGGCCATGGGGCATAGTGTTTGGTTGAGGGGTGAAGGGCCATGTGGCATAGTGTTTTGTTGATGGGTGAGGGGGTCATGGGGCATAGTGTTTGGTTGGGGGTTGAGGGGGCCATGGGGCATAGTGGTTGGTTGGGGGTGAGGGAGCCATGGGGCATAGTGTTTGGTTGAGGGGTGAAGGGGCCATGGGGCATAGTGTTTGGTTGGGGGTGAGGGTGCCATGGGGCATAGTGTTTGGTTGGGGGTGAGGGTGCCATGAGGCATAGTGTTTGGTTGAGAAGTAGGGGCCATGGGGCATAGTGTTTGGTTGAAGGGTGGGGGGCATGGGGCATAGTGTTTGGTTGAGGGGTGGGGCAATGGGGCATAGTGTTTTGTTGGTGATTGATTGGGACATGGGGCATAGTGTTTGGTTGGGGGTTGAGGGGGCAATGGGGTATAGTGTTTGGTTGGGGGTGAGGGTGCCATGGGGCATAGTGTTTGGTTGGGAAGAGGGTACCATGGGGCATAGTGTTTGGTTGAGGAGTGGGCGCCATGGGGCATAGTGTTTGGTTGAGGGGTGGGGGCAATGGGGCATAGTGTTTTGTTGGGGATTGAGGGGGACATGGGGCATAGTGTTTGGTTGGGGTTGAGGGAGCGATGGGGCATAGTGTTTGGTTGGGGGTAAGGGTGACATGGGGCATAGTGTTTGGTTGGGGGTGAGGGTGCCATGGGGCATAGTGTTTGGTTGAGGGGTGGGGGCCATGGGGCATAGTGTTTGATTGAGGGGTGGGGGCCAAGGGGCATAGTGTTTGGTTGAGGGGTGTGGCAATGGGGCATAGTGTTTGGTTGGGGGTGGGAGCCATGGGGCATAGTGTTGCACTCCAAGAGTGAACCCAATAATAAAGCTAAAACAGGCACAGTTAGGAGATGGAAACCTGACTCAGCGAAGGCAATACGCCTCTTGGGCAACCCAAACAGCAAACTATAGCAGTCCAAAATAACGGAATGTCCAATCTAGGGTCAATAAAATATATATAAGTTAATTAAACAGACGAGATACAATAACTAAATAGAAATAAATGATAACAATGGAAAATGTGTACAACAAAATGTAAGTTTGAAATGCAAATAAAAATCGTTACCCCTCAAAAACATATTTTTTTCCATGTGTTGTATACAAATTGGGGGTTTAAAAAGCCTCCTGCCATGCCCCGCCTACCGCCCCGCCCACATTTACTTTTCGGCCCACTATAGACCTCATGTAAGGTACTTTCGGCCCTCTGTCAAATTCAATTGTGCACCCCTGATCTAGAGTCTTATTTCATGCTGTACACACGTATCTACAATAAACAAAAAATGAGATTAATCAACCTAACATTCATATTCAGCCCGACCAGCCATAACTGGTCCTATCTCTTTTTATCTCTGCTCGATAGGTTCCAAAGTTCTACCAACATTTTCAATGTATACATGCACATTATTCTATTTAATTTCTATGAGTAATGAACCTGTGTAAGTGCAGTTCTTCAATTCTGGAATATACCCAGTCTTATTCCCAATTGATTTCTGAACAGCATGGAGTAAGGCAATCCCTGTGGGCAGGATGGCATACTCTGGCTCAGGTTCAAAATGTGGATCAAGGCCTGCCTGGCCTTCCACGTTAAAGTCTTTCTTTCCTGCGTTCAAAACACAGTTCAACAAAAAGTTCACGCTGGTCTCCCTCTGTCGGGCTCAGAACTCTTAAAGTAAAAGTTAACCAAAAAGTTCACGTTGGTCTCTGGCAGTCGTGACTGGGCCATTTCACGATGTCGAAGACTTTTGAATGTGGTGACTTTTACTGCAGACCTCCCTAGGACCACTTCGCCTTAAAACAGTTCAACACTCTTTTATTGTCGCTCCAGTGCTTCTTGGTCTGGGTAGTTCTATGTCATAAGCATCCAAGTACATCGTTCACCTTTTTTCTCTCTCCTTTTCTCTGGGTTAATTTTGATCACATTGCTTTTACACTTCATTCACTTTATCGCTACAAACATTTCACCTTTCACAGAGACTTTCGAGTGGGATACTTCCTTTCGCTGGACTGCTACGTTACTCAGTGTCGCTGGATTCACAGCTGTCCTTACTTCAAAGTTAATTTGCAAGTCTGCCTTTCTTCATGCCTCATCCACACACATGCAGCCTTCAATTGTCCGATATCTTGCACTTCAATCTTCCCTTAACACACACCGATCACACATGTCGCTTGCCAAATCACCGACTGTGTGCATTTCTTTCGTGTCTTTACAGTTTTTCAACTCACGAGTCAAGGTTACCACCACAGGCTTGGCCTCACCTCCCCAACTCTGCCGTTCACTCGTGAGGGTCGCTGGCATTCTTGAAACAAAATGCAGCTTTCTTGTCTGGGGTTTGGCCTTCTTCACATGTATTTCATGGCCTTTTGGAGATCCCAGCAATTATGACCAAAGGGCCGTTACAGTTATTGAACACGCATATTTAGAATTGTAAACATAAGATATGGTGATTCTAGCATAATACATAGAGTCAAAAGAATAATATTTAAAAGAAAACCATCACCGAATTTTGCGATATTTCTTTGATTGAAACAAACATCCTTTACATTTTGTCTTGCTCAAAAGCACAAACTGTTATAATCATCAGGTTGTGACCACCTATTATATAAAATATGAGGTTTACACATGAACACCAGAAACAATAGAGCGCATAATGCTTATTCAAGATGGCGTCCGGAACCTAATGACGTCATTGCGCACGTTTAGCGTATGTGTCCGCATGTCGAACACAAAAGCGCCCATCTTTAAACCATCAAAGGACACGCAGAACCAGTAAGGAGGTTAGGAAAACACTTGGAGGTAAGACATAGCGGCGAAATATTCAATCCTCATTTAGCAATGAGTATTTTCAATAGACTTAAATGAGAATTATTGTTAATCCATAGATATGAGAAGTATGAAACAGATACATCACAACTTGGAGGTGCATTTGAAAACCCTAATCATATAAATAATCATAGAAAATCGAGTACTGCAAAAGACTGATTGTAACACAGGAGTAAGGATGTAAACACAGGATTAATGATGGAAGTGTCTACCTCACATCTTATATACATTGTACACCTAAATCTTGCATCTAAATATGTATGCAAATGATACATGTAAGCGCAACCCTTTTAGTTATATCACCCACAGTACATTTTTCTCTTTTTCCCACACCTGCTTTTTAGAAATCATCAATAGACAATTTTCCGTCCTGATGAACCATTTTACATGATGGGGAAACACGTGTAGAGGGATTGAAACCAATCGAGCAAATGAGGGATTGAAACAAACTGAAAAAACGCAAAGGGATTGTAACAAACAAACAATTGACAACAGAGGATTTGTGACAATTAAGTAATTGTGTAGTTAAGGAACAGTTTATGGTACTGTAAAAACTCTTGAGTGAATTGCATTAAAGACAAACATTACCAATTAGGATTTGTGAAAATAATAAACAAAAAATGTTTTTTCTTGGAGCTCACAATCAAGAGTACTTGTATTTCTTTCTTATTCACCTCCTGCAGGGAAAACCTGGGGTTCTCAACCTGTTGCTCTCACTCTGCTCCAGTAGTTTTGCCTTCACCCCGGAAGTTCTGCTCTCACTGGTGTTCCATCTTGCTCAGAGTGTGTCTCTATGTTCCACCTTTTATCTGTGTGAGGAGTACTAAATGGTATCATATGTATGCACTTAAAGTCAAGTGCCTGACTGTGCCTGACCCGATTAACAGGACATGTCCAAAGCAATATGTAAGGGTTAGACTCTTTAGTCTCAGTCTCCCTCTTCCTCTGCCCAGTGTTTGTTTAGAAATGGGGGGGGGAGTTAAGACATCAGAGAATTCTAAAAAATAGGATGGGTTTGTGTGAGGGATAGGGAAGAATATCGCATCTCACCATCGGTCGCCTCACACTCACTCCAGAAGACCCCTCACCTACGTGATACTCCCGCATTGGTTTACACCCAGGAACTGGATTCAAAAGCGATGGCTGTGTCCTGGCCACCTGGATGACAGGTCGCCGAGGACTAGTGGGTAAGGCACCCTTAGGTTTCTCACAGGATACATGTCTGTGTCCACAGCTCAGAATACGGCTGTGGGCAGTAAAATTCACCCTGGACTCAGCAGCACCAACACAGCCTTTTTCACCTATAAAAACGTCTCCATCTTACATTTCTTCCAGCTCCCACCTTTCTCAAATGCTCTTTCAGCCACAAAATAACCCCAAATGTATTTTTTAGAATTTATTTGCACCACGTTGTCCACAGAGAAAGGCTGTGGTCCGTGGATCCAATATGGTGACCGTTTCAAAAGGTTTGACTCAGGTCACATTTTTCAACAACCAATCAGCGTGCACATTTGATGTCCGCGAACACCACATTATGTCCTGATTGGCCCAAAGGTGTCCGCGGACACCAAACCAGGTAATGGGTCCACAGACCAGATGCAGAGGTCAGAATTTTTTGTTACTACTTCCTGGCCATTTAAAAAAAACACTACTGGACAGATTTGCACCAACTTTATAAAATCACACTTTGGGACCAAGCTGCCATTCCTCGCATAACTTTGGTGCAAATCCATCCATTGTTTTGGTCTGTATGCATGAGCAAACTTTTTTCCCATTATGTCTATGAGGATTTCAAAAGTTTTGGGACCCCCTAAAACTTTGCCTCCAATTGATGAAACCACACCAACCTTTCAAAAACCTTTCAGAGGTCGCCATATAACTTTTCTCCAAAGTTTGATGAGGATTCGTCAAATGGAACCAAAGTTATATAGCCACCCAAAAACTGCTCTTCATATGGCTTCTGCAACTTAACCATAACTACAGCAACACTACAACAGGCACCAGGCAAATAAAACCGTACATGAATTATGTGTGTTTAAATCATCTTTTCTCAAGCACAGGAAGCCTTTGAAAATCACGTGAATTGAACTAACATTCAAGTCTGGCGCATGTTTCAGGTAACACAAATTTGGGAGGCATGTTTAATTAATGAAATGCCACTGAGGTGTCATATATTACATACCGTAATACAGGGGTTAAACCTTAGCTTCTTAAAAGGTTATAGTGTCATGAAATATTTCACTTTTAGGTCTGAAATTTAAGAATATTACCCGAATGGTTACTTATCCATACATAGGCCCTGATTCCTGGAATTATTTCCGTGTAAAACAATTATTTGCTTGTCATTCTGCACGCAAATCCCTGTCTAACCAATGGGGATTTGCAGGCAAAATGGAATGTAAATAGCCATTTTACATGCAAATAATTCCATGAATCAGGGCCATAGGGTACATTTTAGAATGGTATCAATCTACTAGAAGGTCACATATTTCATAAAAGTATACAACTTTTATGACATATCATTTTCTGTAAATTGTTTGAATCACCGAACAATTTAAGAGCAACTGTCCTTCATTATTTAAGCACTTACAGATAGGTTTGACCTCATGGGCACTAAATAAATGCATCATTGATCATAGTTTCCTTAATCCAATAATAAGCATTTAAATTAAAGAAAACAAGTCAGATCACAATATTGATTCATTTCTCATGCCATTGAATCCAATTTTTGATCTAAAATAATTTCTCTTTTCAATAAACATGTATTTAAATTCCAATCTCTATTTGAGAATAATGAAATGTAATCCTGAAATGTCATGACCATTTTCTAAAGACATGTAAGGCTGATGGTAATCGACAATTTCTTGTGTGAATATTTGACTTATGCCCACTCCATCTAACCATCACTTATAGGCATACCAATGTAGAGCAGTCCACAAGGGCATTTAATTCCATAGTATGTGTTCTTAGTGCCACTAGTCGAGGTATGACGCAGAGTAATCAGTTGTCCTTTGTTTGGATGCTTTAGAGTGTTAACTTTTATAATGTTATTACTGTGTGCACAATTTATGCATGGTATTGTACCTTTAAATTCATTAGTTGCATAAATCTTCATGACTGAAAGCGACATGTACTTTTGTAGGCAAAAAACAGAGGTTCCTTAAAGCATTGTAGGAGCTCAGGATCACAATGCAACATTTTACAATTCCTTATTAGACATGTGTTTATTTGTTGACTTTGTTGAAATAACTTGTTATGTAGACTATATTAGGAACTAGTGTAGGTACTTTATTTTCCTGTTGTTTTTCTCTAGGAATAACTCCAATGTTCTCTTCAACTTTTAGACAAAGATCTTTCATCATAGTTTCTTCTGATACATTTTATTTTAAGTTCTTGATTTTTCAACTTTAATCATTCTCATCAGATTGAATTCTCTTATCGTATATAGTGGCTGTAAGGTTTGCCTTTTTCAAACTTAGTGGGTGAAAACTATTCCACAGCAATATATTGTTCTGTTCTGTATGATTAGAATAAATAGTACTTTGCGATTTAAAGTCCATTACATACATTTTGGCATCCAAAAAATGCAAGTGAGCCAGTCTTACTAATTTCAGTCTTATATATGTCATGAATTCTATCCTAGGATGGATCCCATTGATTCTTTTTTTTTTTTTATCCCATTTGAAATACCAAACATATAATGTATTCATTGTTTATAGAAAATAACGGTGTCTCTATGATGGATATGTTGCATTCAAATTCAATAAGGGTGCTATTCTCTTGCCCTGATTGGTAATTAGACCCCCCTTGCATAAGAAGCTGCATACCAAAAGCATAATAGATTCGCATACCTTTGCTGCACAAGTCTCCTGATATCTACTGCCCTTGCTCTCCAGTTGCACAAGGTGGGTTCAAAGGTCAGAGGTGCATTCCTGGCATCTGCTAGACCACCAAGCCACTGCAGACAGTGGTAGCATTTCAATTTCTGCACCAATGGACTAACATTCAATAATTGTTGCTGCATCAATCTGGTGGCAGCGTAATCTCTCAAAATAATCCATACTTGGTTATGGTATGCTGACTGATAGGAGCACACAATTATTTAAGGCAACACAATTCATATAATGTTTATCAACCTTGTGAGCCAAGTTCAGTGATGTCATGGCAATGTATATTCATGATTAACTTGGCTGTCTCCAACGCTCCAAGTGAGACATTTGTCAGGACACTGCCTTTCCTCGATTCCCCGGGAGGATGGGTAACACTTCCCCTCAGAGTATACATACTGTCAATAGGAGATCTTCCCTGAGTTCTGCTTCAAAGGGGAACTCACCTTACAAAGGTGTGCCTAAAATAACGGTGCTTGACACAAAATGGCCTTCTAAGTCAGCAGGTTTAAATGGGCTTTCAAGTCAGCAGGTTTGGCAATGGGTGAATTTAGGGTAGTCAGAGAGGGAATGTGCATCTCGGAAGGAGTTCTATCATATTGGATGTCTGTTGAGGTGCTTCCTTCCTGGTGTAACCATTTTCTGCACTCTGGTGTGATGTAGGAGAACAAGGGTCACTTATTACAGTGACAGGGATTAGACCCCGTACAACAGGCTTGCATGGAGCCAATCCAATGTGACATTTTGCCTTTATAAGGTTGCGATCACCCACCATCATCTCTGATTCAACTTTGAACATCAGAAGAAGAAAAATGTGTCCTGGGTGTGTCATCCGTTCCAAAGTCCTCTGACACAGAGGTGATGGCAAAAGGCATTCAAGGCAAGGTGGGCCCTGACCCCTAACCATCTCCAGGGAACATTCAGGGTGAACTGATGTGGCCCGAAACTCGCCACTCTGCCAGGCTACTCAATGGAGGTAAATGAACCCCTGTAGTTGCCAATGTTAAGATAGGCCTAAAAGGTACTAATGCAAGAAAAATACTCAATAACGGAGTAACTCCAGGTGCATGAAAAACCCCAGCTTTATTCAGAAACAAACGGCCGCTAGCAGAGCGTATAAAATACAATCTGAACAAAATATCAAGAACAATACATTTTTATATCAAAAACACATCATAGATGACATCACAACTTGTCATTATCATAGAATTTTAATTCTAGTCCAGGATTCGAGGGAAGAGTATAGGGTATAGTGTCATCTACAAGGGAACACTTTTTTATTGACTCTAACCCCTATTGGTCGGTGCTATACTAAAACTAGTAGATAAGGGAACACAAGGTGATTGAAAAGGCCTTATCTTGTCAGTTTTGGTTATCTTGAAGTGGTGCCAAGTTACATGATGGGGAAGAAGAGATGGACCAACTGCTATGATCTAGTTGAAGAAGACATTCCATACTTGTTCCCATGCCTGAAGCTTTCACTGATATTATTTTGCATAGCCTTGGCGTGCCATGTCTCTGTCGGGATGTGCTAGGCTGATGGCCCTAAAATGAATAACTACTGTTTCAGTCACATGGTAGGGGACCATTGTTCAGAGCTCAATTTCGTCTATTCATTGAATTTTCGGCTATTTTAACATGCGTGTGCTTTCCTTTTGCAGCCACTCAAATATATATATTCATTTGTTATTGGATTGTTTGGCTTGGTAACTACCTATACCTGGCCATCAAGGATATGTGTGCTTCTCAGTGCTATCAATTGAGACTAATTATCTTTAATAATTGTGTGATGTATGCTGTGGGAAACATTATCTGGTGTGGTTTCAGCTTTCTAAGCAGAACTCCCATCAGCTTTCTGACTTTGGTGTCTGTGACTCATCCAAGCACCATGAAGCCTGGAAACCTGGTTTTTTAGATGATTTCATGTCAACTATAGTATTTCAGAGTTGAGGCCTAGTAAAGTTTGGTCTAAGTAATGACGGTACTCGGTTTATTTTCGGCCATATTGTGCCTAAATCCCATGCATGTTAATGTTCTTTGTTTTTATATGTACATGCTCTTCATATCTGTGTGCCAGTATTCTTCATGTCTATGTGCAAATATGCTTCAAGTCTGTGTGAAAATATGCTTCATGTCTGTGTGCGAAAATTCTTCATGTCTAAGTATTCCATATGTTTGTTATGTGTACTTCGTGTTTGTGTGTGTATCTTATTGCAACATCCTGCCATCTTATTTGTCTTCTTCTGATGGCAACTATTTTGCTCTTAACATTAATAATGGCCTACTTCACCTTTCTCATTTCATACATTTTTTTGTGCTCATAATGGGGAACAGGTGGGGCTGTTTGAGGTGTGGCCAATGCTGGTGCAACTCTCATTTCCATTACCACACCCCCCATCTGGTCAATTTATTGACCACATCTACATTATTTCCCTTCATCGTGTCCTATTCCTTTTTGGTATCCATACCTTACACACGCCCCTCGAGCTGCTTCTTTGTTCTATGTATTCTTCTTGTCCACATGCCATGAAGCAGCACACTCCACCCCTCTCACAATTAACCCAGTGTTCTGTGTAGTTGTCAGGGTCAAGAGGGCACTCAGACTGCAATGGTAGCCCTATTGTACATTCAATTAGGTGCATTGTATATGGTCCATTTGTTTGGGTGTGTATATGCACTACGTTATCTTTACCCAATATTACCGTCATCATTTTTCCCTGCTTTATTACATTGTGACTATATCAGTTGCAAAATACAGAGTCCTGTCAACACCAATACCAGACTGCCAGTAATATTTTAAATGTGATTCCTAGCCAGGTAGGCACCTATGAGAATAGTGCCGTAAATCAGTCCTCATCCTTAATTTCACTGGTTTCTTAGACCATTTTGTAGGGGCAGTATTGAGACAATTTTTGCACACACACCTGCCTCCATGGCAGGGAGGAGGTTGAGGACATACCTATTCTGGAGAGTTATTACTCTAATTGCCCTCAATTTTTCTTTAATGAAATTGAACCCTTTTCCATGACATTTATTGCCTGCAGAAACTCCTATCTGGTATTTGAAACAACTTTTTGTTTGCTACCATCTGTAAACCAGGGGCGAGAATAGTCATGTAGAACGTGGATGCCTTGCTAAAGAGTTTATGCTCAAATGAGATATTATTCAATACATCCTTTGGGTCCTTTGAGAAATAATGTTCTCTTTTTGTGCATTGTGACCTTTTCTCCTTTTTGTAACATTTCACTAAGGGGCATCTACTATTTGCACAAATAACTTTGAGGCACGACCAGTGAGGGTGCATATAGTACTACTTTTGAGCATATGCCACCTCAATTTTGTAGGAGCTGCATATAGGCCTGTGATACACTGACTCAATAGTGGTCATCAACACTGCTGTGCCTACTTTCATGCCTGACAGATCCATAATGCATTTGCATCCTTCATTATTTCCTGTCTGTTACTATGCCATTGCTTCTAAAGCAAAGTGAAACCTTGTTTAATGTTGTTATGTCTACGGGTCCTTCTTCATCTTCCACCCGAATCAATAGTCTAGCGTAATTGCTCCATTTTTCCAGGCACTCTTTATTAGCAGGTTCAATATGATAGTAACAAGAATCCTATGAGTGATTATGCTCTACATCCCATTATCCTTTCTACCCAACCTTGAGGGGTGCATACTTCTCCTGTAATGTGCAAGTGAGGTTGGTCCTCATTTCACCTGCTTGTGTTCCGGATAGTATGTATTTTATTACTTTGTTGTCCATGTGAGTCAAGCAGTGTGCGCTTCTAACTGGTATTTCTTTGGCCACAAACAGTCTGGAAACACTCAAGGGATATGGAAGCAGTGGGCAGATGAAACAGTTCTCATTTTACTTCTTCCTTCTCACTTTACTCATGTGACGATACCACATGTTGCTAGTCCTCTGAGTGAAACCCTGGATATTTTCCCTCGTGTGATTCTCGTCTTGTAACACTTCCCTTTTAACCCTACTGCTTCCTTCACTTATGTTAACAATTATATTAGTGACATCATCATTAAAACATGTGAGTGCTACTGTATAAGCCGCCCAAAAAAAGCAAAGAGAAAAGAAAAAGGCACTAATCATTATAGTGCTCTAATACATTTTATTCAGGTATATCTTTCTCCCCACATGCCGAGATAGCAATGATACTCTTGTGCGCTGGAAAAGTACATAGTCTCTGTAGTATCACTTGTCATGTCGCTGGTCAGCTATGTTCTTCACCCTAATCTTTGGTCTGGTCAATTGTTCTTTTTCCTCTTCAAATTCTTCTTCATGCATTTTTTAACATCTCCTATGTGAACCCATGCATTTTTGCTGCACACTTTTACTGCGTTAGGCGTTGCATTCTTGAAAAATGTGCCTTCAAACCTTGGCTTGTGCCACTTGTGGATGAAACTCCACACATACACTAAGTCTCCTGGAAAGAGGGATGAGGGGGTATTACAGTATTCAAATCAACTATTCCTTCTCTGTTGTTGTTGCTTTCTTCTTGGCCCCACTGCTGCACCTGGATTTGCTGAGATATACAATTCACACATTTAGTCATGGCAGTTAAATAATCATGCATCTCATCACCTAACTCTGTAGCAGAATTCTCTGCATCCAATCAAGCTCAGGTAGAAGGAACAATGGGAACGTGTATGCGTCTGTTAGTTACTATTCCATGGGTTGTGAGGTGGTGGTCCATGCCTGGCTGATTGTGTAAGGCAAAGAGAGCCAGTAGAAGGCAATTTAACCCCGTTTTTTTTCAGGGTATATTTCCATTTTGCAATGCGTTCCTTTAAGATGTTCAACAACACAGTTGGCATGTGGGTTTTAAACAGTGCAAAGCTTATGCTTGATGGGATATCAGTTCAGACATTTTTTCATTTACAAAGTTTGGTCTGTTATCTGACAAACAGTATTTCGCACACTGCCCATCTGGGAAACACCATAAGTAGAGCTGCTTGAATCCAGCTATTAAAAGCACATACCACAACAATCATATACTGATATCCATTACAATTTTGGAGTATGCCAACATAATCGATATGCAATGCCAAAATGGACCCATACGGTGGGGTGTGACTCCTCTGACCATTTTCAGAGTATACCCAGCAGTAAACTGCTGGCATGTAGTGCAATTGATAACAAAATCAACAATGTGTTCATGGAGGTTTGGAAAAAACATGTCTTCTGAAACATCTGCTGCCACATATACTCATGTTGCGTGTGCAGGGTAGTATAATTGTTCTAGCGCTACTGTTAGTAACTCAAGTGACATTACAGGTTTCCTGTGCTATTCTGCCACCACACAAGATCACTGGGTGATAAGGATCACCCCCCCTCTTCATCCACAGCTCATGATCTGTTTGTGGTGCACGGCTCATACTGAGCAAATATTGATGTTGGGGAATTATAATTTCTGCTATTTGAGGGAAATATGCTGCTCTTTTTCTGCATCTGCTGCTTCATTGCTCCAATAAACACAATCTGTGCCCCAGGTATGGGCTGTGCACTTCACCATGGCAGCCGCTGTGCTTCTGCTCTTTCACCCTCCTCCCTTACTTTGATATTATCTGGCCCAAATGTAATACCTCTTCCTGGCACAACTGCAATTTATATTTGTCTACCTTATAGCCCTTGTCTGTCAATAGTGTCAATAAAGTCATTGAGTCTGTTCTGTACTCTTCTTGTGTGGTGCTACACACTAACAAATTATCATTGAGTCTAGTGATATGGCTGTATTCGAGCTAATACCTTCCTTGTCTTTCCCATGTAGAACTACTCTATTGTCTAGCACCAATGATGCTTCTAGATGTATCATTATGATCTCCCCTTCTGCCACATCTGTAAGTACTTCTGCTCTGAACAAAAACTCTGTGGGTAATTGTAACAGATTATCTCAGATTTGTTGAAGCCATCCTAACAACACGTGTACCCCATAAAGGAATAATTCAGAATCTACTGGTATTATTTGTAATGCTTTCCATCCAAAAATGCCCATAGGAACGCTCTTGTATTTGCATAATGCATGTCTGGTATTGAACATATTATTACCTCATCAGTGAATTAAATTGTCAAGTTTAATTTGGCCATCAAATCTCTTCCCTGTATGTTAACCAGTGTTTTCTGGGAATGCAATAATGGCACAGCCATTATTTGTTCTCCCATTGTAATATCTAGTTCTTCTGTGAATTGAACCTGTGTTATAGTCCAAGAAAACCCTTGTGCGTACATTGTTATTTGTGACAATGGAAACCCGCCTTCCCTGACACAAGATCTTGTTGCTCTGGTGTCAACCAAAAAGGAGAACATCCTGTCGCCTATTTTCAGCCCCACCGGGGGTTCGTATTGTAGGTCAGAAGGTATTGATAGCACTGGACCCATCAAGCTTCTCTGTGAGCTGTCCTATTGTGGATATATGCTCTTCCATGTTCCTGCAAAGGGGTTCCCTCCCACCACTGTTGCACCCCCTGTTGTGGACACTGTAGTTTGTGGCAAGAGGTTCCTGTCCCACTGTCCGGACTGTTGTGTTTGCTTTTCTAGTGGATTCAGTGTTTGCTGTGGTTGTTGCAAGTGCTGCATTTGTGGCCCATGCTGCTGGGGTACCTAATACATTTGTGGTTTCATCTGTGGTTGTGTCTGTGGTTGCATTTGCTGCTGCATTTGTGGTTGTGTCTGTTTTGAGAATGGTTATGGCAATTGTTCCTGCTTCTATTGAAATGTGCCCTGTTCTTGCTGTGCCTTTGCATAATATTATAGGCTAAATATAGGTGCTTCTCTTGAGCTAGGAGGCTGTTGCCATCCTCTGCTCTCACACTCCCATGCATAATGCTTAAACTTTCCACACATCCAATGCTGTGCTCCAAAACCTCCCTGTGCTGCAAACCCTCCAAATCGCAGTCTCATCCTGCAAAAACATCTTCCATATCCTCCTGTGAATCCATACCTTTTTTCCCTTGGTGTATATCATCTCCCCCGGGTACTAATTATTCTCCCCTCTTCCTCCCATATATACACCTCCTGCAAACTGTTGATATTCTGCTCATAATTCTCTCACCTACGTTTGTTATCATCACCTCTTCCACCGTTACCTTTGACAATTTCTTTTGTACCAATTTTGCTTCCTCCTTTTGAATCTCCTCTGTTTTGTTCCTCTCCTTCTTTTTCCTCAGTTGACAATAATGGACAATATTCAATTGCATCTCGAGCCATTGTTTCATTTCAATGCCGACAATTTTCTTCAGTTGTTTCTGCACTTCATCAGGGAGACCCTGACACAAAATGTGCAAAAATATGGGTATGTGTTTGCACATCCGTCCCTAGTTTCTAAATTTCACTACTCTTGTAACTCCTGTATATATGCCGCTGGATCCTTATCTATTTTCATTTAACATGTCATAACGGCGCTCATGTCTGAGATATCAGGGTACTGTAATCTCAATGACTGCGAAAGTTCGGCTTCGCAATTGTTAAAAGGCAAACCATTGTGCGCATTGTTTTGGGTCATCACGTCTGGGTAACCTGCTCTTTTCATACATCATCAGATTGTTCAACTAATGTTAAAGCAAGTAGACTTATCAAATCTATCTGTCACTGCTAGCGTCATTCATGCTGTCTTCTTCTCCAATTCATGAATCCACTTCCATGCCCCTGCTGTCAATGATAGTAAAGTAGCCTTGAAATGTTTTTTTATCCGTCTGTGGCCACGGCACATACTGAGTCTGCGCCCTACCCTTTTGGAGCAAAGGTAGCTGTGTCACCCCTGCCTTTCATATGAGTGCAGTCACAACCTTCATCCCTTTCATTGTTACCAGCATGTGCTTTGCTTAGAGGCCGGGCAAATGTCTTAATCTGGTTACATATAGCATTTTCCTTCCTGAATTTACTGGAAGGAGGCCTGGGAGTGATGGTGCTCCGCTCTGTATTAGTTCATTATCACCCAAATCATTTATCAGATTCTCTGGTTTTCCGGATTGACCTGTCTGAGAGGCTTGTGCCGCTTCCTCTTCATACTCCTTCTCCTCATCGTCCCATTCTTCTTTTTCTTTCTCTTCACCTTCTGACATATTGGGCCTCATTCCGAGTATGGCGTTAAGGGATAGCGGCCACCGGTAACGAGACCGGTGGCGGTGATCCCTTACCGCCATACTCCGAGTTCCCTTTGCGCCCTCGCCCTTAACGCCTGCTTTGAGCAGGTGTTAAAGTCGAGGGCGCAAAGGGGCCTCCAAGCCAATAACGGTGACCGTAATGAACGGTCACCGTTATTTGCATCTTCCCCATTCCCATTGAGCCCTATGGGGGCTCATTTGGGAATGGGGAAGAGCCTTGGTGAATGGGGAATTACCGCCCCGCCAACCTTGGAATGGGGCGGTAATTCCGCCATCCACCAAGGCGCTGCCGGTCCGGGTACGGCGTCAACCAAGGCGTTAATAGCGCCATTGGTTAGCGCCGTACTCGGAATGAGGCCCATTGGTTCTTATTCCCCCACTCACACTCACCCCTCTTTCTATTTCATCTATTTCATCTATCATGTTTCTGCTGACACTACCTGCAACTCTTCTCATGCTGTCTTGGCCACTCTTCGACTAATGCTGATGTTAACCTCCCTTCTGTTGTCTTCTCTTTTCCTTTTCTGCTCCTGTTCCTTCTCTAAGCCCTTCACGTTGTCATTGTCAGTATTTTGTCCATCTAATTTAAACAGTATCTGTCCTCCCACCTACTTGTTTGGGGTGACTGCTGTTTCCTGTCTCCCTCCTTTCCCTGCTATGACTTTTGTCAACTCTTCTTTCACTTATTTTAGCTGCGCCTCTAAAACTGTGTCATTTATCATATTCTGTTTCAGCTTTCAGTGGATATTATCCTGACATACTCGAATGCAGAGGACAAGGTTAAGGGGAGGAAGAGGTTCTGTGGGCTTCGCACACCCATCATTGTTAATTATACTCTCTTTTTTAACCTGTTCCTCCTCTTCAAAGGTTGTCCACAAGTCTAGTATTCTCAATCTGCTCAGTAATTTCATTTCCTTATATGTAGCATGCATATATGTGTGCATATGATGCAGCAAATGGTTTGAGTGTGTGCCTTCTTGGGTAAACGGCTGGTCCATTTTGCCAGCCGTACCTTTGACCCACTGTGCATGATATTTTAAAATGTTTCTTTTATATTGGGGAAGCAAGATACACAAGTGAACAATAGGAGTGTCCACCATTGTAACAATATCAACTCAAGTTACCAATTTGTTTCAATAATCACTGTCTCCACACACCCCCACCATTATTCCCCTTCTTCCTCCCCCTGCCCCACAATTCCTGTCAATACCAATACAATTTCCTTCCTAGCTCATGAAAAAAAAAACAGAACTTCAATTTATTCCATACTTACCTCCAAATAATCCTCACTACTACTGTGCCATCAAACAAAATACCTCTACTGTCTAAATCAATACCAAAACAATATCAACAACATCAACATCAATAAAATCTATTTTAAACAGCTGCCTTCCCGTTATATGGGGTATCTCCTCTTTACTTTCTATTGCCCCGCAAAAGAGGCAAGGCTTTACACCGTGTGGCCTTCCACGAAATATCTCTTTTTCTCTCACTTCTTCAATACTCTTTTTTTCAACCTCAACACCAACAATAATACCCTCCCGCACAGTTATTTTTGTGCACAGATATACTCCTTTGATCCCCAAGATCCGTCGGCTTCGCATCTCCTCACTCTGCCTGCTTCTGCACTCTGATAATAATGGAGTAACTCCAGCTGCATGAGAAAACCCAGCTTTCTTCAGAAACAAATAGCAACTGGGAGAGCGTACAATATACAATCTCAACAAAATAACAATAACAAGAACTTTTTACATGAAAAACATGTAATACATGACATCACAACTTGTCATAATGATACAACTATTATTCTAGTCTTGGGTTGGATGGGAGAGTATAGAGTACAGGGTCATCTATAAGGGAACGTTATTTTATTTGGCTCTCTGCAACTAATAATTTCTAGGGACAAACCACTACAAATAATAAGTGTTCATTTTTCTCGCTATTGGTTGGCGCTATGCTAAACCAGCAGATAATTGGAACACAAGGTGATTGGGCAGGCCTTAACTCATCAGCCAGGCAGTGTCAAGTTACGTGGCGGGGAAGTACAGATGGGTAAACTGCTATGATCTAGTGAAAGAAAACCCTCACCACTCGTTGCCATTCCTGAAGCTTTCACTGTTAGTATTGTGTGTGGTAAAATTGCTGGTGCACAATCTAAATGTCCCTAAAATGAATGACCATTGTTTCAGTCACATGGTAGCGGACCACTGTTCAGAGCTCAATTTCGTCTATTTATTGAATTTTATGATATTTTAATGTGCATGTGCTTTCCGTCAGCAGCCACTCAAGGCATTTTATATTTATTTGTTATTGGATCACTTGGCTTAGAAAATACCTGCACCTGGCCTTCAAGGATATGTGTGCTTCTAACTGCTACCAATTGAAATTCATTATCTTTAATCATTGTGTGCTGTATGCCATGGGAAACGTTATCTGGTGTGATTTCAGCTTGCTAAGCGGAACTCCCATCAGCGCTCTGACCTTGATGTCTGTGGCTCATCTGAGCACTGTGAAGCCTGAAAACTTTATTTTTAAAATGATTTTATGTCAGCTTCAGTATTTTACAGTTGAGGGCTAGCAAGGTTTGGTCTTGGTCACTGTCTCTAGAGCTCTGGTTCTCTCTGGGCTGGACTACTGCAACAGCGTCTTTCTAAATCTGCCTGCTTCTACTCTCCGCCCCCTGCAACTCATGCAGGACAGGACTGCGAGACTTGCCCTTGGCCTCAAGTCCATGGATCGTATCTCTCCAGCAGTGAAATCTCTGCATTAGCTCCCCCAGTGGCTGCAAGGATTAAGTTCAAGAACCTCTGCATTGGCCTCAATGCCTTCTGGGGTCTGAGTCCTCAATACCTCCAACTCTCTCTTCGTAAATACCTTCCTACTCAAGCTCTTCACTCCTCCTCCTCCAACTCCCTCAAGGTCAGTCGCTTCTCCAACAACAAGTTGGTGGTAGATCTCTTTCTTCGGCTGGGACCTCCCTTTAGAACAGCCTCCTCCCTGACTCTCTGAAACTGAAGGAGAACCATATCCGCTTCCGGAAGCACCTCAAGACCTTCCTCTTTGCTTCTGCCTTCTCTCTTCCTATCCCCTGCTGATTTCCTCTCTGATACTGTGCTGGTCACCTGGCTACCCTCTGATTTCGGCCCAGGTCCCCGCACTCCCAGTTGCACACCCTCACTGCCTACCAGCAACCCTTGCACTTGGGTCTGTATCTGTAACCCTACAGTCCCCCTAACTGCACTTTTGGCCACCTTCTGTATGTACTTACCCTTGTGCATGCCACCTGCTGGCTGCACTTCTTGTTATTGTTTTGGTCCCATGTGCAGCACTGATCCCTCCCCTTTCCCCCGGGCATGTTTCCCCTCCTCCTACCCCCTCCCCTGCACTTGTTTGATCTCAATCTCTCTTGGCCTAGTAAGATTGTTTTCTCTGTCCTCCCTCTGTTCCCCCTTCCTTGCCTCATCGCGCCTTGAAACACTTGTTTATCGGCACGCTACAAATGCCATATCATATCATATCATATCTAATTATTAGCGGGAACTGTGGTTCATTCACCACCATATTGTGCCTTCATCCCTTGCATGTTAAGGTTCTTTGTTTTTATATGTATTTGTTCTTCGTGTCTGTGTGCCGATATTCTTCATGTCTGCGTGTAACTATGTTTCATGCCTGTGTGCAAATTGCTTCATGTCTGCTTACTCACATTATTCCTGTCTGCATGTTCTATATGTGTGTTGCGTTTACTTCATGTGTTTATATCTACATGCAGCTACCTCACCTCCTACTTGTTTTAGGTCATCAATTCTTCTTCTGACCGCACCTATTTGTCCCTTAACATTAAAAATGGCCCACTGCACCTTTCTCATCTTATACTTTCGTCCATGCTCATTATGGGGAAGAGGCGGGGCTGTTGGGGATGTGACCAATGCCTATGCAACTCTCCTCTCCATTACCACACTAGCCAAATTCTCTGGACTCAGAGTGCAGAGCATTAAGTCTCACCCAAAAACCCTGTATTGGGACTCACCTTGAATCCATTTTGCTGCCTCAACCAACTTTCACAATACTTCCACCATGCGCAATACTGTCCTACCATCACTTGCCACTCTTTTGCATCTTTGAACTGCTGACTTCAAGCCGGTCCGATGCCATCTTGCACCAGCAGTGCCCTAGCCACCTAGACTCAAACACTGGCTCACTGCTGTGGACGCAACCGACTTGCCACACCTTCGGTCAACCCTTCAATCCAACAGGACATCCTTTCAATCTGAATCAAACACTGACTTGAACTACTGGAAACCATATTGTCACATGCCAACTCTACCCAGCAGAACCAATGGTTCTGCCTGACTCGACTGCAAACTCAAACCTGTTGCACCCATCCGACATAGTCTTGAGTGCAGGCTCAAACCATACAGAGGCCCATCTCAACACCAACTCACCACTGGATTAGCATGACTTGCATCACCCCAAAAAGACTCTGACCAGTGAAAAACACTCAGAAGTCCAGTTCGATGCTGTTGAACTTCCCAAGACAAGAATAAGGTACTGTTAAGAGGCCATTTCTCCCTGGTGCACTTTCTTGGATTAAAGTGACTCATAATCCCTCTTGTTCTGGCTTATTCTTCAAGAACATATTGTTTCAACAGTAACATTGCTGCAATCTTCTAACTGAACAACCGTGCTTATTCAGCCAGAGTACCATACTATACCAGTTTGCCTTTCTGTTGTCTTTTTAGAGGGGTGGGATTTTGCTAGTGTTCTTAGTTAATTCATTAATTAGTTGATTAGTTACATGTTTAATTAAAGTATATATATGTTTAGAGTTTTATACTACTACTATTTCAGGTGCTACTGTTATCCTCTCACAACTCTCATTTAGAGTTTTGCTTGCCCTCACCCCACATTACCACAAGAGGTGAAAGAGGTCTTACCATTCGGCTGTATCTGTTGTTTCTTGTACAAAACAACAGTGATCCCAATCATACAGGTAAAACAGGCAGAGTGAATAAATATACCACCTTCCCCTTTTGTTTAAATGTGGTCTGAGAGAAGGCTATAGTGTCAGAAAGGATAAGAATGTGATCCAGTAGCAACTCAAACAACACATTAAAAAAGTCCAGAATTAAGGACTGTCCACTCAAGGCTCTATACAATTGTATATACTTAATAAACACATCTATGTACGGTATACACCTATTAGAAACGCTGTATAAAAACCCACCCTTGCAAAGAATGACAGTGACATGCAGAATGTTAGCAATTCAAGCACTCTGGATATTTAGCAGTGATGGAAAAGACAATAAAGTACCCCAATGTTCAGAAGGGATATGCTTCTTGGTAAAAACAAAAAGGTCTAAACATGGGTTTAGCCAGTCTCAAGCATATCAGAAATGGCCATTGGGCACAGTGCCTATCCGAAGTACCTCATTCCAATGTTTAGCGGTTCAATGGCATCAAACCAGGCTTTGAGCTGTACTGTCGTGTTGGTTGAACGAAGTTCAGGTGTGGTAAGTCTGTCTGGATCAAACGATGAGCAAAAATGCAACAAGGAACACACACTATGCTCCAAACTTGTGAACCTTACTGCTTTTAGTAATCCTATTACTGTATAGTGAAAACTCCAGACTATTTCACTAGAAAAAAATATGTAATGTTAATGTTAATATTTATTGTTTTTCAACACATATACATTTCTTTGTATATATGATTGTTACTTCTAAATAACCAGATAACAACCAATTTTACATAGTGTGTGCAAAACAAGGGGTTAGTAAAAGTGCTGTTTTGATATAATACAAAAGGTTTAAGAACTTGCTGCTGCAAGCCCCAGTAGGGAGTATGATATTTTTAAACATTTACTTTGATCATTTTTGTCTGGACACGAGGTGTGAATATTTATTTCAATTTCATCGTTTTTTTTTATTATAACATCATATCTTTTAACTTTCCTTAAGATCAGTTATTCCATCATATCTTTATGTTTTTGGAAAACCAATGTTCTCAAAAAACATTGATTGGATAAAACAATGTCGACACTCATGCATTTCGGCCCTTCATAGCAAAATCCGTTCATCCACCACAGTTTTGTTGATAAATAAGTAGGCCTTCGTCAGGACAAAAATGTATTCTATAAACATCTCAAACAAGTCATTTAGCTCCTTGGCTACTTCATTAGGTCGCTAAAAAAATAAATATTGAAAAGTGAAAGTCAGTAGGAGAGTTACTATGGTGATATTACACCATGCAACAGTGGCGTTCGCGAGTTTAACACTAACCTTATTCTCTCTTAGGCAGAGAATGGCCTTTTCTCTGTCACTGCATATTATCCCAGAATTTCACAGCACTTTCTATTGAGACAAAAACAGGGGAGTTGCTAGGTCTGGAAAAGACCCGGGGCTAGGCTGATGTCAGAACTGTTGGGACTGGGGGCTAGCTAGTCTTTTGGCTGTAGCTCCTGAGATTCTATCCTGGGCTACAACCAAAAGACCAGGGGCTATAGCCCCCTTAGCCCCCCCCTAGCAACGCCTCTGGACAAAAATAAGAATTCCTCTTTTATTTCTTCATAGCTTGGCAAGTTACTAATTGCCCCTCAACTATTATGTTTAAGGAAACCTTTCCCCATCTTTCACCATATTACAGATCAAAACATATATATTGTTAACTTTCTGTTCTTCTTTGTCTTTTCTTTGGGAGCTATATCACGAGCGTCTGCATATTCAGTGAGCGTATGGTTTACAACCAAATCTCTTCTATAATCTGCATCCCCTAAATTATAACAAATGATAACAAATAAGTGCGTATGCATTTCAGTGCTCATTTGCCTGCTTAATTTTTCCTCAAATCCTATTTTTACTACAATGTATAATGCTCTGTCATGCCTCGTTTTAACTGACCTGAGTGATCATTACAGATGTGGGCACTGCAAGTGGTGTCACCTCATTTTGTACCTCTTCTATTTTATTACATTGTTGAAACAACATCCCAATGAATTCTGTGCTCTAAATTTTTATACGTCATTGCTGGTGCTGTGACAACAACGGTCACGTCTATTAAAAGTAACCCGTAGCGTTTGTCTAAATACTGCTCGCTGCAATAAACATGATGATGCCACAAGAACACCCTTGCTCGCTTCGCTGCTCTCTAGGATTCATAGTGCTCATTGTGTCAGTATAAATCAAAGTGTATCTCTATGTGCACTCCTTTCTTTTCCTCACTCAGCACGCCGCACCGCTGAGTTGTTTATGCCTGTGGTGACTGCCTATATTAATTGTATTGTGTCTAGATGTACACGTGAAATACAGTGAGTCCACCCAACGCATATCTCATGGCTCTTTCATTCTACGTACTTGTTTTCATGCGAACACTCTGTGCGCTTCTCTCATGCGAGCTGTCTACTCTGAGATCTGTTTGTTTGTGAGTGATTGCTGCGAGACCTTATTGAATTCCCTCGGTTTCATGCTTCATAGTGCGTGTAAAGGCAGGGTGCCATGTTAGAGGAGGTTCACAACCATTGCTCTGTATCCACCTCCATGTACAATGTGCAATTTTTCCTTCTTTTTCTTTCTTTAAAAATACTCCATGTTTATATTTTAATAGCAGGAGCTGACAAGCATGGATGACTCTACCTTGTCTGGTTGGTGTCGCAAATATTGTTGTTATCATGCCCCATACAATATCTGCACTGGTTGATGGTGAGCATGAAGGACTCTACCTTGTCTGGTTGGTGTCACAAATATTGTTGTTATTATGCCACATTCAATATCTGCACTGGATGTTTATTTTAGGAAAACAAGCTCCACTCAATAATCGTGTTCAAACCGTTTTTGACACTGTCCAATTCCTGGATCAATTTGTGTTCTAATTTTCTTAGGGCTAGATCTCTATTACCACCCCGTATATTGGGGTTGACAGTTTGTATGATGAACCAGAGCATATCGGTATGGGTATGATTTTTTTCTACATGTTTTTCTACATGAATGTTCCACCATTGTTTTATCTGGGATTGTATTCACTGTCTTACCTCTCTTTTGCTCTTACCTACATACAGGAGGTCGAAAGGGACATCTGATCCCCTACACTGCCCAGGTTGTCTTGCGATTTGTGAAATCTTTGAGAACCCGCACAATCTCTTTGAGAATCACACTTTTCATGTTATTAGTTAAACCACATACAGAGCAGTAGCCACAACTATAGTGGCGTGGCTATTCCAGTGAACCCCAAAGGCTTGCCAAAGCTGATTCTCTTGGTGGTTTATAATTATGTGTGTGAACCAGCATCTGTTTTAGATTCTTGGTTTTCTTAAAGGCAAAACGTGGTTTGTTTGGTTGGAAATCCGGCAGTAGAAAAGTTGGCCAGTTCTTCAGAATGACTTTCCTCACAGCATCACTAACATATGTTGTGACACATGTAATTCTTTCCTATACTCTCTGTTAAAGACTGTCAGCCAGATCGTTCCAGTTTTTTGGGGGTTGTATATTTGTGTTCAGGTTCAGAGGTTTCCAGGGGTTTTGTTCTGGTGAGAAAAGTTGCTTCCTCTAGGGCTTTGCATCTCCCTTCCATCCGGCACCCTCCTCCGGAACCTGTGGTTGTCAGAGGTTATTTCCCGTATTTTCTCCGGGACACCAGCCCCGGGTGTCGAGCTTTACTGCCAGCAATTTCCATTTGAGGGCTCTCCTGAGCCCTCAACCTGCAACCCAGGTCTTGTGTTAAGTATTCGACCTGGTGCTCCAGTTCAGACATCCTTCCTGGTTGGTAGGGGAGTCTGAATTAATACCTTTGCTTCTCCAAGTAAGGGTAGCTGTCCCTTCTGCCAGAGTAGCTCGGGTATTCAGAGTTTCCCTGATAATCCTCCATCCTTGGTCTCCCTTCTCCCTAATTCAGGAATCTATTGTCCTAAAAGCGGGGAGCGAGACGAGGATTGTTCTGGAAATTGGGGTTTGAAGAGTACCTGGGAAAAAAACTGAGATTGGGGGGTGGAGTATTTCTTTCCTCCTGAGAATGGTTCTGAGCGAAGTTTGGAGGGAGGTTTCCTAGGGTAATACTTGCCTGGTTGGGCACCCCCATTTGTGCTTGGGGAGACCATACATACACCAAGATGGGTTGGTTACCCTTGTATAACCTTGTACCCTCACACTCTGGTATTACATTGAAGATAATGTACACACTGATATCTGTCTCTTTCTGTAGAAAGTTCAGCTTTCCATGGTAAAACAACATTGTCAGCCACATGTCTTTTGTTTCCTTGCTGGAATGCATTGTGCACATATTCGCACTTTTGAAATTTCTGCCTGTTTTTGGTTCAATAGGCCTCATATCTGACATCACCATTTCTCTGCTGGCTTTATACTTCAATGGGACTTCATCAATCACTCTGGCCTCTTTATTTCTAGCATTCAGGGGCTATGTTGAGATGATATGATATGATAGGTTATTTATAACGCGCTTAATACCCAGAGGTTTCTAAGCGCGGACCCGGGGATCGAACCTGTGTTGCTCTGTGTCATCTTGCTTCCAAGGGGAGCACGTTGCCGCTGAGCTATCCTCCCGAGAGAATATTCTAACCCACATGTGCGAACTCTGTTTTCGCCCTGTTGATAGTTCTTCCTGGTTTGGCCTCTTCTCCCCCCACCCTTAAAAAAACTGTTGGGTCGGTGAGCTTTGTCCCCCTGATGTCAAAGGAGGGTCATGTCTATTTGTATCTC
Organism: Ambystoma mexicanum; assembly: GCF_040938575.1. NCBI lineage: Eukaryota > Metazoa > Chordata > Amphibia > Caudata > Ambystomatidae > Ambystoma > Ambystoma mexicanum. Next base: position 292,552,401 of record NC_090927.1, on the reverse strand, counting down.
ACACACTTGTTGTATTTGGTATATCCGAAAAAGTTACATATTTTTTCTTTTGATTATAGTTTCTTTGAGGGAACCGTTGTCCATACTTTTTATTCTGTTCTTGGTAGAAATAATCCCCTAAACAAGGGTAAGTCCTCTCTTCTTTATACGACTCAATATCTTTATTTCGTTTCCCCATTTGCTCGTCTAATGTGAATTGCTTACATTTATGATCTTCATTGTTCATTTTTTCTAGTTTGGTTTTGGCATCTTGTATAACCAAATCTTCGAGAAACTTCTTTTCGAGGGTCTCTATTTCTTCACCTTGTTTTTTTACTTCTGCTGTTTCTATTACTAGGATCACCCAATATCTACTGCAAAGGTTGCCGACCCCACTAAAATTGAACTTAAAGTTGGGGTTATGAACACCCATTGGATGTTTCTTACTTGTAGACCCCCTGGTATCGCACATGCCTGCACATATTCAAGCATCAATGTTCGGTGGAGGTCTGTTCTAACCAGTTTTATTTTTGTTTTTTGCATGGGAACCTCTAGATTGTTTGTTGTGGATTTGCAGTGGATGCACCTTGGCCTACTTGTAGCACTGAGGTGGCACCCATCAACCGTTGGAGAAGTTCCTCTGAGAATGAGTATACTTACCAGTAGTATTACAGCTAGGGCTCAGCTTCAAAGTAGTAACACAATCTATACGTAATACATCATTACTTTGCAAGAGATAAAAACATGGGCCATTAAAGCTACTGCACCCTTCAACCTTATCTGTTATTTCACAAGAGGCGAGATGCTGTCATCCACAGAGGTGGAGTGGGAATCCCTCCATTTCCCGTTCTTCCCCATTTTAACAGCAGTCACATGGTGCAGGAAGGGCCTGTGGCAGAGGCACGATCTCTGCCGTGCTGACCTCTTCTGAATTTCATGCAGCTGTACAGTGAATGTACAACGAATGTGGCTTGCATTGGATTTGACTCCGTTAGGAGGGTCAGTTTGCATTATTTGCAGGCAGCGTTGACTTTTTCTGAGCACATTTTACGCTTTCTTTTTCCCTACGCCTAGTGATTGATGAAGCCGTGCGCACGTGTTAGGCCAGAGAGTACATAGAGGTGTGGCTGTTTCAAGAGGCAAAGTGCGGGTGCGGGTAAATGGGTGGAAGGCACTGCCGTTCTCGAGTCGTGTCATTCACGTGTGGAGTATCAGCACACGGCTTGTTTTGATTTCTCAAAAGACACCTCTGAGTAAAAGCTGCCAATTGGATGATATCAAGGAGGGTAACGGGTGGACGTCCTCTTTCAGATAAAGTCCCCCCTTCCATGCAAGAAACCTTAACATTGGGCAGGATGTGTTAGTAATAGACTCATCAAGTCAACCTACTGGGCCTATTTGTATGACTCCTGTCCATCGTTTCCTATATCTGCGCTGTGCACTGCAAAACGTTTGCACCCTAAAACAATGCGACATAGAAGGGAGTGATGGCCTTTCTCGAACTCCATGACAGCCCGCTAAAAGTGCTCTCATTTTGGGTTGACATTCACGGCATTTCTTCAAAATATGTGCAGAAAAACACCTGGTGATAAACCGGAACACGTTAATGGATCCTGCGAGGGGAAAATATGCTTTTATGTCCGCTCGTTCGCCGAGCTGACACCGTGGAAGGTATTATTGCTAATCAGCCAGGCGCTTTTATTGATGCATTTTACTGTAACCAATTAACTTCGCATGCCCCCTTCATTGTTTAGCTGACAAGTCACATTTATCGAAAATGGCAATAGAAATGAGGTCGGGCAGCCCCATGGCATGCCACGCTGCTGAAGGCTATGCTTGGCAGATCTATTTCACCCAGGCACTAAATCTTACACACCTGTCTCAGTTTACTTGAACCGTAGAATGACTTGCTGGATAACTTCAGCTTCTTTCAGGATAGGTTGGCGTTCAACATTTAAAAACAAATGTGGTGAAGCCATCAACGGAGTTACCAAAAATATCAGCGTTTCTTTTGCAAATTAACAATGGTAGTATAAAGGCAAACCGTAAGTGGTTATGCAAGGAACATGTTTGTTCACAAATGGTGAAAGCAATACTTTATTTATTTATTCATTTATTGATAATATACTTTTAGCCGAAATGGCTTTGTATATACTCAACATTATAAAACATTTCATGACAGTTCTACAAATCTTTATATAATCACAAATGCCAATAAAAACTTAAAACCTATAGAGGACATCTTAAAATCTCCACAATCTTCAGATAAAAAGATACTATAAAATAGATGAAATGAATATCATCACCTAACATGAATGCACACCATAAATCGGCTATCTCTTATAGTTCAATCATATTACTATAAGACTTTAAAAACTTAGCACGCAGCTTGAGTAGACTTTCACAGTCAATTATGAGGTGGCGTAATCTGCACTGCCGTGCTTCATACTCCAAGCCCCACACAGCTCCCTTTGTCTCAAGTGCCTCTGAGATGTGAAATTTCATTAACAAGTATGTACGAAATATGTTGGGACTCAGGTAAGCTTTGATATACTTGGGTACTGTGGTCCATATGGCCCTAATTTGGCAATATATTCCGCTGTGAGCTTTAGTAGCAAGGTCAATCATATTTTGCTCATAGCTAACGGCCTACAATTGTGATTTTAACCAGGACTTTATCCCCACCTTACCTACAGGATGTATGTATCCTACTAACCATTTTTCATTTAGTGCCTTGAGAGTACCCACTGTTCCAAAGTTGGACCACCTTCTAAACTCAGAAACACCTGGACATAAGAAGTGATTATCGTATCAATAGCCAGATTACAAATGTTGTCAAAAAACATAACACACTGACTCGTATAAGCAGACATTACCCCTTTAAGATCGAACTCAAGGTACAGATATTCTACCGACACATTATGGGGCAACCGCATGAGTTTACGTAACATTTTATCTTCAAAGGAAACCAATCTCTTACCATATTTGTGATCCCATATTACAACAGCATATAACAGTAGCACTCTTATTTTCGCTGTATATATTGTAAGAATAGCAGTAGCTGAGTATCCCCCATTTCTACCAATAAACACACTCAGGGCATTGACAGAGTTTAAACATCGTGACTTTAGTGCCGACCAACGTACTTCCCAATTTAACTTCTCGTCGATCACTATACCTAAATATTTGTATGTGGACACTTGTTCTATTGGCTTGTTATCTAACTTACACACACATTTCTTAGGTTTTGTTGTCACAGGGAATACCATTAATTTCCTCTTCTCAATATTTATGGTTAGGCCATTTAATTTAGAATATGCAGCTAATGTATCGAGCATTCGCTGCAAGCCAGTAGGCGTGTAATCAAACATCATCAAATCGTCTACATATGGCAACCAGTCCAGCACAACTGTGTTTATTTTCACTGGGTTTGCATTAGTATTGGCAAAGTCTTCTTGCATGTCGGCCAAATACAGATTAAATAGATTGGCTGCCACTTTCATCCTTGTTTTACTCCACTGTCCATAGGCAATAATGCAGAGAGTCTCCCTCTTGCGTTTAATCTCAAGCAAACATATGTGTCAGAGTATAATAACATAAGCATCCTTAATAGGCCCTTCGGTATGTTCCACGCATTCAATTTTCGCCACAAACCATTCCTCAACACTGTATCGAATGCGGCGGAAAAGTCAATGAATGCACAATATACATTCAATTTTCTTTTTTTCCAAACGTGTTCAACAGCCGATGTAACCATTAGCAAGTTATGCGTGGTACTTGATTTCTCTCTAAAACCAATTTGGTAAGGCAGTAATATATTGTTCTCCGCTATACAGATGTTTAATTCTCGCAAAAGCACACATGCCAATATTTTGGATGGAATGTCTAGCATAGCCAACATTTGAAAGTTTGCAGGGTTATCCCAAGAGCCTTTTTTATAAACTGTCAAAATATGACTTATCTGCCATGACGTTGGGATCTTCCCTAACTTTCCTATGTGTGTGAATAGGAGGTGGAGAGCCGCTGCCCATATTTCTGGTTCCATTTTCAATAGTTGGTTACATGTGCCATCGGGTCCAGCGGCACGTGAATAGTTTAGATGTTCTTTTATCAAAACAATAACTAATATGGATGCCTTGAATACCCAGGTGTCTCCTGGTAATGGGAACAAATCCTTGGTTTGGTCAACTCGACGAAGGGTGACTTGCATCTGTTCGCTTCACTTCAACTCTGTAATACAGTACATTTTTAGTTCTCTTTTTTTCCACCTCGTAGTAACTGCCATATTCCTATAGAATTATTGGAGAGTGCTAGGTTTGCAATTTTGTAACCATTGGTTTTTCTCACACTCAATTTTGTGGGTTTTCAGCCAACATCTATAACTCTTTTTAATAGATTTGACTAATGCTGTAACCGACTTCCCTGTACCACCACTGTGCTGTGTAGTAATTTTTGTAATCTCCCTACGCATGTTCCATTTTGCTGCATGAATCATCTTATCATGACCTTTCCGCAAGGGTATGCTTTTGTTAGATCTTTCTATAGTGGATTTGTATAGTCTATTTGCTACTACAAGTGATTGAATGGTTTGCATCATCTTCATAAAGTTATTCAACATCAATTCATTTGTGTTCTCTCCAGTTGCGGTCTCAACTTTAAAGGGAGGTACCAACTCAGTTACTACCCTATTGGCAAAGTCTAAATTCTGTGGGTTCAACTGAATTCAGTTTTGGCTTAGATATAATTACCCATTACAATCGTGCTCCACTATTTCTTTCAAACCGGTTGGGAACACCAATAGAGTGCACAATGGGAGGTGATTGCTTTCTTCTCGCCCAACAATACCCATATATTTGATGTATTCTAGCCCACTTATATTAGAAAAAACATAATCAACGGTAGCCACTGATTTCCCCTCAATTCTGGTGTAGGCGGAGCCATCATCACTGCTGTAAAGCCCTTCAGTTTTGCCATCTCATGAGCAGCTAGCAATGTATACCACATTTGACCTTGTTTATTAGATCTACTTTTACTGAGCTCTGAGATTGAGTTTGTGTGGGTACAGCTATCATTCAAAGGAAGTGCGCCAACATTAGCATGAAAATCTCCCACCAGCCATATGGGATATTGGTGGTTAAACAGCAGTAGTATATGCGCCACTGCCTTCACATTTTCTTTTGTCACTACCATGTTTGGAGGGTCATAGATGTTCAACAATATTATTGCTGTTTTTTGGTACGTGGTCTTTGTTACTAGCAAATACTGTGTGGATTGGGTGAGCTTCTGGACATTCCATGGGGATTTCACTGTCACTAGTAGGCCTCCTTTTGGTCTACCTTTAAGGCATTTGGTCGCTACCTGATGTGCTGTGCAGCGACCATCGAACAGCACTTCTGCTGTAAGCCATGTTTGTTGTAATGCAGCTATAGTAAGGTACTCCAGATTCGCTATCAAACCTTCCTCTTCGAACAAATGTGAGTGCCCTCGTGTGTTCCATGAATACCTTAAATTGACTTTATATGCCATAGGCAGCCACTGCCAATACCCATCTGGTGCTGTTCCTTTACCTTCTGCTGCTACTCCAAGTTTACCTTCAATAACATCAGTGGTGTTTACCCTCCCCATATTGTTGTTATCTCTACTAGGGGCGATCCTTACTTTCTTTGCCTGTTCGCACTGACTTAACTGTCCTCTATCTGTCTCTGAGCGTGACTCCTTTGGGCCTCTTTTGAGGTCAGCTTTTTATTTGCAGAATATTGACTATGGAAGCAGTGCATCCCAAACGCAAAATGTCCTCTTCAAAGCCCATTATATAATTTAGGATTGAATCTGACTCTAAACAAATATTTGTTGTATATTGATTTACAATTTCAACTTGGTCAACCAATCTAATGTCGTGTGAGGTGATAGTTTTTAACAGAATGATTGACTGTAATATACATATGATGGCTTTCCGATTCAAAGGGAGTTGGATACTATCTTGATAAACCTGATGTAATTGTAAGGCTTTCATCTCACACCCAGATTCAATCTCAGTGTGTCTATTCTGGGATGTAGTCATTATACTTTCTTGACTATTGCGAATGACCCAGAGGTCTGGTAAGGTACATTGTATTGGCCCTGATGGTATATCAGGCAATATATTACCCCCAACATTAGATTACTTATTGGATGTTATCTATTTGGCCCATTCAGCTAATGAGGCCCTTACAATAGTCTCATTAATCCCTGTCCCTACATTCGCGACTACAGGTAGAGACTTGATTGCAGATACTACAGCGACCTGGTGAGCAGGAGTAACTTCGGCTACAACACCAATTGGAACGATCGCAGCTCTCTTTTGGCATTTAATTAAAGAACGTCTATTCTTACGTAGTTCTGTTTTTGTACTATTCATAAATGCATGATGCGTCCGGACTCTGAGCTTATCTGATCTCACCTTATGTTGCAGCACTATCCATTCTATCGTAGTGTCTGCAGAGGTATTATCTATCAAACACTTGGGTGTAATTAATGGAGACATTGATGTCCCTTGGTTACAAACAACATGGCTTTTCCTCATTAAGCTTTCATGTATTAGCGTTGATTGAATGTCAAATATCGTTTCTAGATGGTCACATTTTGCTGCCAGTATGGTCGACAGATTTTCAAGTGCATTCCACCTGTCTTCTGAGGGCATACTGCTGTCATTCGTGCTCTCATTCACACCCACATTTGAAGTTATAATCGCCCCAATTGATGGGAGCATGAATCCACTCTGCTCAGGACCTCTTACCCTATTCGGAATTGAGTTTATAGCCAGTTGTGCAGAATTCCCATACTGGCTATCTTTCTTGAACTCAAAAACCGGCAATGACAGACAGTCACTATTGCTGTTTACACCTAATCCACTATTTGCAAAAGACATGTCTTGATTATTCCCTTTGTATTCAATGTCAAATTCTTCAAGCCTAGATGTGGACAGATCAATTTTAATATTTGTCTTTATACCATCTTTAACTCCCACAGGAACAGTGTGTACCAATTCTTTAACTGTAACCGCACTCTCCATGGCTTGCTGTGTTTGCTCATCAACAACAGCAGCCTCTAGTATATATATGGGAGTGGTGGGGTCTAATCTATGTGGTAATAGCTGTTCCGATGGTTTTACTGATCTGTTCACTATCTCATCTGGGAGTGTCCTTCTAGAGGGACACAACACATCATATATCAATTTACCACTAACACTCCCTAAATTATTAATGAGTTTATTCACTAATTCTTCTGATGCTATAATTCTCATGTTCCTGATTTTTTCTATGGTCATAGGTGTTGAAGACGGAATTTTGGGATAATATTCTGTCATTTGTTTACTTTCAATTTGATTCTTTTTAGGGTGAGTTATCACCTTAGGGATACATATACGCCTGCTACATAGCGCCTTATGTAGAGCCATCTCCCTTTCTCTGCTTTCCATGGTGACTTTCCCATTTGAATGAATGTTTTCTATCCACCCGGCCCCAAGATGTGGGCTTTTCTCAGGCACGCATGCGCGAGCGCTAAAGGCTTTATTGGGTTGCACTTGAACAAACGCTTTCGCAATTTCACTGCAACCACAACAGCAAAAAACTTCAGGGCTCTCTATCAATATACTGAACAATACAGAAAATTATAAAAACAATATACAGAGAAATGCAATCCTAAAAAGAAGTGCCGAGTGTACAGGTCTCCACCAACATAGTTTTGCTTGCCTCTTTAAACCACCTTCCACATATTATCCTCATTCATCGAGGATGACAGTTGCCGCACAATTCGCTCTCATCACTATTTGCACACAATAAATTACAAAGTTATAGCAAAGACAACATTCAGCTATTCCAAACTTACCGTATACTGAACAACTCCAATATAGTACAAACTGTTTGTGACAGCACACGTCGCTTCCTTTGCTCGTTAACAAGCAGCAGCAGAGAACCTCAAGAGCTGTATATTAATGCGGTCCTATGTTCAAATACAATTAAGCACCTTTAGACCGTAATGTCGGTGTTCTTATTCTGTTAAGCCTTGCTATATTCGAAAATTCATCAATTGTTAGTGACCACCGCACTTCATGGGGGATTAGTTTCTTACTCGATATTACAGGAAATGCAGCCGACATTGTGCAGACTAACTGGGCTGTCGTGCGGTGTTGCGAACAGCGAACAGCTGAACAGCCACTTCCTGAGCTACTTACTAGAAGTGCGCGCGCAAGAGCGCGCACTCGGCTCTTTTTGATGGCTTCTGGGTAAAAGGGCCAGGGCCACAACTAAAAAATAAATATAAAAGGGTTTGTAGAGAATATAATTGTTAACAAGACCAAGTATATATATTAAAAGTTCTGTGGAGGTCCATCAAGTATACCCAAAGTACATGAGGCGTACCAGACACAGCTCTCCAGGGACACAAGGTAGTTCCAATAGAGTTCCCTAGCCGAACAGCCACTTACTGAGCCACTTACTTGGAGCGCACGTGCAGGAGCGCTTGCTCCGCTCTTTTTGATGGCTGCTGGGTAAAGGGGAGGGCCACAACTAAAAAATAAAAATAAAAGGGTTTGTAGAGACTATGAGGGTAATTCATAGAATTTCGCAGAAAAGTGTCGCAAGCGGCTGGCGCAGAGTGTCCGCGTGCGATTGTCTGCGCCAGGCACGTGCGCTAAAACCGATTTCCGCGCACAGCGTATTCATGGATTTTAGGCTCCCAAACCAGCCGTGGCGCAGAGTATCGCAGCGACCCTGCAGCAGCGCCAGTAACGCCCCCAAGAACGCCCTCGCGCAAGGAAAAGCCATCAAAATCGCTAAATCATCGCAAAGGGCTGCGCTAACCCTGGACCAGTTTACAGGGCTGCCAAACAAGGAACGCAAAGCGGGTAACGTACATATCAGGGGTACGCGGGAAGTTGTACACGCGATTAGCCAGGGTACGTGTATTACAGGGGTACGCGGGAAGTTTAACACGCGATTGGCCAGGGTACGTGTATTAGAGGGGTACGCGTGAAGTTTTACACGCGATTAGCCAGGGCACGTGTATTACAGGGGTACGCGGGAAGTTTAACACGCGATTGGCCAGGGTACGTGTATTAGAGGGGTACGCGTGAAGTTTTACACGCGATTAGCCAGGGCACGTGTATCACAGGGGTACGCAGGAATAATCACACGCGATTTGGCTGGGTAGGTGTATTACAGGGGTACACGGGAAGTTTTACACGCGATTTGGCTGGGTACGTGTATTACAGGGGTGCGCGGGAATTATCACACGCGATTTGGCTGGGTACGTGTATTACAGGGGTGCGTGGGAAGTTACACACGCGATTAGGCTGGGTGGGTCCTCACAGGTGTTCCCTGTACACCCTCCACGGCCCCTGCAGGCAGCCCACAAAACAGGGGACTACCCTGCACACCTGCTCATGTCCCCCTGCACCCCCACCCCCCAGCCACCAGGGGAAGCCTCCACCAGGCCCCCACCCATGTCTACCACCACCCCCGCCCCCCAGCCACCAGGGGCAGCCTCCACCAGGCCCCCACCCATGTCTACCACCCCACCCCCCAGCCACCAGGGGAAGCCTCCACCAGGCCCCCACCCATGTCTACCACCACCCCCGCCCCCCAGCCACCAGGGGCACCCTCCACCAGGCCCCCACTCATGTCCCCCTGCACCCCCACCCCCCAGCCACCAGGGGCACCCTCCACCAGGCCCCCACTCATGTCCCCCTGCACCCCCAGCCACCAGGGGCAGCCTCCACCAGGCCCCCACCCATGTCTACCACCACCCCCGCCCCCCAGCCACCAGGGGCAGCCTCCACCAGGCCCCCACCCATGTCTACCACCACCCCCGCCCCCCAGCCACCAGGGGCAGCCTCCACCAGGCCCCCACCCATGTCTACCACCCCACCCCCACCCCCCAGCAGTGCAGGGGCACCCTCCACCAGGCCCCCACTCATGTCCCCCTGCACCCCCACCCCCCAGCCACCAGGGGCACCCTCCACCAGGCCCCCACTCATGTCCCCCTGCACCCCCACCCCCCAGCCACCAGGGGCAGCCTCCACCAGGCCCCCACTCATGTCTACCACCCCACCCCCACCCCCCAGCCACCAGGGGAAGCCTCCACCAGGCGCCCACCCATGTCCCCCTGCACCCCCACCCCCCAGCCACCAGGGGAAGCCTCCACCAGGCCCCCACTCATGTCCCCTATCACCCCCAACCCCCAGCCACCAGGGGCAGCCTCCACCAGGCCCCCACTCATGTCCCCTATCACCCCCACCCCCCAGCAGTGCAGGGGCAGCAGGCAGTCAGGCAGCAGCAGGTGGGAGCGTGCTCGGGCTCTGGGGGGCAGTAGTTCGGCCTTCCGGGCAGGAGCGTGGTATTCCGTGTGCGTACGCGTGGCCAGCTTGGTACGGAGTGATTTTGCACGTGAAAATCCTGCACGTCAGCGTGAAAACTGAGGAAAGGCCCTCAGCGCGTAAGCGCGTCTGTGACGTGACCCGCACAGGTGTTTCCCACACAGCACGTGATGACAGAGCACACGTGGAAAGACTGCACGTCAGAGTGTAATCGCGTGTGATTGGTGGAAATGGCCCTACACGCAGAAGTGACAAAGCGTGTAATTGGTGGAAATGGCCCTACACGCAGAAGTGACAAAGCATGTAATAGGTGGAAATGGCCCTAGCGCGTACACGCCGCGTAAGTGACGCTGGACGTGTGGGCCTGTATAAAAGGTACGTGTAGAACACGTTTTCCTTGTACGTGCTTTTCGTGGAGAGCGAGTGGGTGAATTCTGTACTTCTTGTCGTTTCACACGCGATTTACTTCACGGCGTTTCTAGTTCGTATTCCCTGTTACCTCTGACAGCTTTTTCTCTTTTTTCTCTTTTACTGGTTTACCTGGGCCTGTTCCCTCAAACAGTGTTCCCTTCTACTGTTGTCCTGTCTCCTCAGACAGCGGACAAATCTTCTTTTGGCGGGGGTGTTGCCAACCAAACGTGCTCCTTTTACACGCTCGTTTACCTGGCAGACGGTGAGTCACGCACGTATCTAACATCTGTGCTAGCCCCGTGTGTAGCCTACCCCTTCAGAGGTCATTCTAGGCTGCGTGTGACACGCATACGTTCATTCTTGTGTTTCTGGGTGCCACAGCGTAGTGCAGGTTTTTCTTTCTGCACACGTGGTCTAGGAGGGGTTGCGTGCACGTCATCTCCCTTTTTTGGGCCTCCTGTGCGTTGCGTGACCCGTCATCTTTCCCCAGGGGTTACATTCAGCCTTGCTAGAGCACTAGGGTACAATTACCATCTGGTACCCAACCCCTTTGACCCCCAATTGCCCAGGACAATAGTCTACATCCACTCCCATACGCACATTAACATCAGTGCCATGGCTGGGAGGCGAGGATTCCGTAAGGGTGGCAAAGGTGGAAGAGCCACAAGTGGTGGCCGTGGTGGATCCGGTAGGGGACGTGGTCGTAACTTGCAGGGTGAGCCTGTCCCCCCATGTGTGGAGGACCAGTCACGGGCACCCATAATCCCCCCCCCCCTCCCATTGAGGCTGATGTGGCTGACACCATCCATGCTCAGCCCTTGTTGGACCAGCCCATTGTGGCACCAGACCTGGCTGACTCCATGGCTGACTTCCAGGTCAGCAGGGCTACGACACGTGCGCTGGTGCACGTTGATGCCATCATGCCACGTGGATCTGGGGCAGCAAGGTCATCTGCTGCACCAAGGAGGCAGGGCGGAGAGGCTGCAGGGGCAGCTGCGGCTCCATCCACCCCAGCCCTCACACACCCAGCCAGGACAGTGTCGGTCCTAGTCCATGCTGCTGACATTCCCCCTGACACCATCACACTAGAGCTAATGCCTGCACCAACTCCCATGCTGAGTGTGCAATCCCACACTCCTGATACAGAGTCCACCAGGGCTCCTGCCCCTAGTGTCCAGAGCGGCGCAGGACACTCAGGATCACCACCACCTTCCAAGCGGAAGAGGAAGAGTGCTCGTCCGGCACAGGCTGATGCCCCAGACACGGCTACACAGTCCGGCCCGTCCAGGAAGCCCAGCTTCACGGATGACGAACTGAATGCACTTGTCGAGTATGTGTCCGGACATGACAACGAGATGGTCATTGTTGCAGGATCCAAGACCACACCTGCACAACGCCAGGCACACTGGCAGACCGTTGCGGACATCGTAAGTGCCCTTGGAATTGTGAGGCGCACAGCCAATGATTGCTATAAGCGCTGGAATGACCTAAAGCGCAGGGCAAAGAGTAAGCTGGCCTCAAGTCATGCCGCAACTCTAGTGACTGGAGGTGGGTCTCCAGTAGTAGACATGGAACTCACTCCACATGAGTCAGTCGCTGGGACCTACGTCACGGAGGAACAGATCCAAGGCGTGGGAGATCTGGCTGATTACGAGGCATTGTCCGGTGAGTGCACATGCATGTGTGTGTCATCCATGTGCATGGTGTGTGTGTGAGGGCTTCTGTTCGGGTGCCAGGTGAGAGTGTGTGCGCCTGAGTCGTATGGGTCAGCCATGTGCTTCATGCAATCCTTCCTGCGCAGCTGCATTTGGCCATAGCAGTATCCCTTCTGCCAACAGTAGACATCTAGCCCAACTGCACGCCAGTTGCCCTTGAAGTGTCACCTTGCCACAACATATTTGCTTTTTTTTCACTGTTCATTCAGTCAGTTTGTTTGCATTCCACCACTTTCACTAGGCATGTCGCTGTCCACTAGTCACATGTCTGACATGGGTATGGTAAAGTGGAGTGACTTTGTTACCTGGATATCATTTGTACACACATGTCCCTGTGCAATTAGACCATTTCAGACTGGCAGCTCCAGGTGAAAAATCTGACCTGTTAGAATTAGAAAAGCTATTACATGCGGGAACTGGACTGAATGAATAGGTGCTGCCCTCCTCTCCATCTTCACTCAATAGCAATGGTACATGCCATCTGTGTGATGGCATGTGTGTTTCACCTGCCAATCACAGGCCAATGTGTGATGCCACTGCCAGGCAGCATGCAGAAAATGTGTTCATCTTCCATCTTGGTGTCATCAGTGTGTGCCATTTGCCTGGACTTCATACGCAGTGAGGGTGCATGCATGGGAGGGTTTTAGTCATGTGGGACATGTGTCAATCAAGTACTGGTTCTCTTGCTTCTCAGCCCTCAATGTGTGCCATGGTGCTAATGCCTGTTTCCATTTCTTTGTTTTCATGTCTTTGCAGGGGAAGACGCACCTGATACTGCTGGGGTTGTGGAGATGGTGCAGACCCAGGAGGGGTCCGAGGGCCGACCAACCACCAGTGAGGGACGTGGTGTGGTGGTGGGGGAGAACCCACAAGTGCTGCAGGTCGTGCTCTCAAGGGGTGTCTCTGGCTGCACCTCCCCCGAGCTGTACTCAGGTGTTGATTCGGATGAGACCTACGTGCCGTCGCAGGTGAGTGTTCCAGGGAGGGATTCTGTTCTGTCTCACCCACCTGCACCAGGGTCAGAACCCTCCATGGGGATGTCAGTGTTGGCAGCTACGCCTTCGGTGGTTACGGATGCAGGGTCACACTCCGCGACATCTGATCCTGTTCCTGGGCCAGCAGATCAGAGGGGGAATGCAGTCCTGCAGCCTCAGGCAGTGCCGGCACAGCAAGGCGCAGTTCGCCTTGCCCCAGACAGGTGTGGTGCCCGCCGACGTGGTGGCCGTACGCCACCCGGCAATACCGCATGGGAGCAATCCATTTACGGTATGGCAACCCAACAGGCTGCATCATCCGAGATGATGGCTCAGGCCATGGATAGGGTGGCCACTTCCATTGTCCCCCCAGAAAGGCTGATGGAGCGACTAGAGCAGGCAACCGACTCCATCTGCCAGTCACACAGGGAGGACATGTTGGGGTCCAACAGGGACAGGCGGGCGGCACTGGCGACTCTGCAGGAGGCCATCTCCATTGAGTCCCAGGGCCACAGGGAAGCCCTGAGGCAGGAGCTCCTTCACCTCAGGACGACTCTTGTTGAGCTTGAGGCTTCAACACACCAAAGGACAGAACAGCAGCTGGAGCGTCTCACCCGTACGCTCTCAGCTGAGATGCAGGCAACGAGGGCGGAGGTCCGGGCATCCCGTGAGTTGTTGCATGGGGACCTCCGCACACTCATCCTCCAGAACCAGACCTACCACACCCGCATGCTTGCAGCCATGGAGGAGCAGACTAGGGCCTTGCGTGGGCTGCCTCCCATAGTGCAACCACCTCCGGATGCAGCTGCACAGGGTGATAATAGCGACAGCAGTGATACTCCCACAATAGGGTAGCCGTGTGGGCCATGAGCCCATGGAGGTGTTTTATCTTCCCAGGATCCACGCAGGTGGGTTCTGGTGTGCATCCTGTCCTCGGACCTCCTGGGTGGCCTCCCCAACCCCCCCGGGCCCATCAATGGCCATTTTTGATGGTTTCTTATTTTTATTTTTATTTTTATTTCTTTTATTCCCAATTTTTTTGGGACGATCTGTTGGCTTCCGTGGTTCCTGTGGGCATACGCTGCATTGTGGCTGGGCACATGCAGGCTTGTAATGTATTTGGTTCAGATGCTTGGGTTTGAGTCACACACACCCCTCCTGCTTCCCGTTTCCATGGGCTTGTAAAGGGTGTGCCCAAGTGACAGTGAATTACACAGTGACGTTGGACTCCCATGAGCTGTGTGGGCAGTCTGTAGTCAATACTGTGTATACATTCCTAGTGCATATTGCTGTTGTGTTGTACACTGCATGTTGCATTGATGTGTAACTCTTCTTCTGTGTCTACCTCCCAATTTGCAGGTCCCTTCCTCATGTCCACACAAGGACCTCTAGTCTGGAGATGGGGTCCATGTTGGCAGCAGTGCACCTACAACTCTACATGGCGACAACACTGCACAGTTGGTAGTGGTGGGAGTGCAGGCATTTCCAGGTGGTGAGACTACTAATATGTAACATTTGTGATGTCATGTTAATGGTACTACGTGCTCAATTATGTTGTTGGTCCGGCATTGCTGTGAGCATTTCAGGTGTTGCAGGTTTCTAATAGTGCCACTGTACATAGTGAGACTGATGTCATGTTGTGGGGATTACTTTGTTTACCTGCAATTAGCATGACATGGCACGGTGTGTCGTGTGGCGGTGCTGGGGTTGGGTTGGCTGACATGGCACTGTCCTCTTGTTGCATTTTGCAAGTGGGTATTCATTTTAGCTGCTTCAATGTGTAACTTCACAAAACTGCATTGGTGGTGTCTGTGTGGGTAGGGATGCACACATTGTGACACTTCCAGGTGAACAATCTCAGGCTGATATGGTTTTGACGGTTCATTCTCCAGACATTCAGGATCAGTGTCAGGTTGAGTCATCATTGATTGTCAGATGGAATGTGCCAGGGCAGTGTGCACTCCACAGGGGTGTGATTTCTATGTGAAGTAATTAGCCACTAGCTGTGTACGGGCTGCCTCCCCCCGTGCCCTTTCCCCTCCCATGCGCAGCGGCTGTGCATGTGGTTGGGGATGTGGGGCCACCACCATGTCCACGGCCAGGCCCCGGCGTGTTGCAACGTTGTGCAGGACACATGCTGCCACTATGATCCTGCACACTACTGGGGGAGCGTATAACAGCTGCCCGCCAGAACGGTCAAGGGAGCGAAAGCGTGACTTTAGCACTCCGAATGTGCGCTCCACTATGCCCCTGGTTGTAATGTGGGCTGTGTTATATCTTACCTGGGGTGGCGTGGTGGGGTTCCGAATTGGCGTCATCATGTGGGGGCTGAGAGGGTAGGCACTGTCCCCTGTGGAGGTGGTGATTGGTATCATTGGTGGGGTTGTGACCTTGCTCAGTATCCAACATGCATGCATGTGCAGTGGCATACATACTCACCAAGCAGCCATGTATCGCCATGCCGCCCAGCTTCTAGGTCCCGGCTTAGGGTGGACATTCGGTAAATGAGGCTGTCGTGGGTGGAGCCGGGATAGTTGGCATATACTGAGGTGATGATTCCCTTGGCATTACATGCTACCTGCACGTTGATGGAATGCCAGTGCTTGCGGTTCCTATAGATGTGCTCAGATGCCCTGGGGGGACGTAGAGCCACATGGGTGCAGTCGATGGCACCTAGCACTTTGGGGAATCGTGCCACAGCGTAAAAATCCAGGGCGGCAGCATGCCTTTCTGCAGGTGTTCTGGGCAGGTATATGTGCCTGCGGACTGATGGCCGTGCAGTGATGATGTTCAAGACCTGGTGTAGGCAGCGTGACTGGGTGGCCTGTGACACCCCACCCACTATGGCACTTGTCCGCTGAAATGATCCAGTGGCTAAGAAGTGCAGTACATTGAGGACCTTCTCCAGGGGGCTGAGTGCTTGGGAGCACAGGGTGGGTGATGTGAGGTCATCCTCCCACTCACTCACCAGGTCCAGTATAATGTGTGGTGGAAACCTGTACCTCCCATACACCTGGTCATCAGGCATCCCGAAAAGGCTGGTTCTGGGTGTGAATATTCTGGCCCTGACTATCCTCCTCCTCCTCCTTTGGTAGCCCACTGCCACTGCTGCTAGGAACGGTATGTTCATCCTGGCGTCTGAGCTTGTTATTGTTAAAGTCCGCAAATTTATGCTTTGCGCGTGTTCTAGGCGAGCGTGTGACCTGCGCACCCCTGGAATCCAGTTCCCAGTCCAATAGCGTGTGGAAATTCACACGCACCACGGGATACAGCATGTGACCCGCGCACCCCTGGAATCCAGTTCCCAGTCCAATAGCGTGTGGAAATTCACACGCACCACGGGATACAGGTTCGCTGACGTACTTGCGTGTGTAAGTGCCCGCGCACCCATTAAATACACGTACATAGGCCAATCGCGTGTACGCGCACTTTTGTCCAATTACACGGGATGACACTCTGACGTGCAGTATCTCCACGTGTGCCCCGTCATCACGTGCTGAGTGGGGAACACCCGTGCGGGTCACGTCACAGACGCGCTTACGCGCTGAGGGACTCTGGTCCAATAGAATCGCGTATGCGTGCTGACGCGCTTACGCGCTAAGGGCCTTTCCTCGGATTTCACGCTGACGTGCAGGATTTTCACGTGCCAAATCACTCCGTATCAAGCTGGCCACGCGAAAACACACGGAAGACCACGCTCCTGCCCAGAAGGCCGAGTTACTGCCCCCCAGTGCCCCGAGCAGCCTCCCACGTGCCATCTGCTGCTGCCTGCCTGCCTGCCTGCCTGCTGCCACCGTGCCCTGCCATTTGGTGCCTGCACATCAGCCATCTGCAGGGGTCCAGTTGCTGTGTCCACCCCTGCTGGAACTGAAGACTCCCGACTGGGATTACATCGCTCCACAGCCCAGCCCCAGGACCCAGTTGCCCACCCACACCTGCCTCTGGGGTTGCCATGTCGGGCACTTCCACATCTGGCACCAGTGGCAACCCCAGGCCAGAGGGGCAGAGGGGCACCAGCTTCACTGTCACCGAAGTTGGTGTCCTGGTGGAGCATGTCCTGGGGCAGTATGATGCCCTCTTTGGATCGTCCCGCGCCAGCAAGGAAGGACGGCAGAGGATCTGGGCCGACTGTGTGGTTGCCATCAACGCGGAGGGGGTGGCAACCCGCGACGTCCTGAAGATCAAGAAGCGCTGGGAGGACTTGAGGTCCAGGACCCTTGTGAAGGCCCGGCGCCTCGTGGAGGGGGGCCGGGGCCGCATGAGTTCCATCCAGATGAGGGTCCTGGAACGCGTACGCCCAGCGCTCCACTCCCAGATCCTTGAGAGGGAGGCCCGTCTGGAGTTGAGCGGTAAGTGTCCATGCATTACTGTGTGAGACAGGGCATGTTGCGGTGTGCTGGTTCTATGATACTTGCCTGTATGTGTGCCATAGGCCATGTATGCATGTATGTGTGCAGGGACATCATGGTAATGCATGTGCGACCAGTGATGTGTGACCCACATGGTTGTTGCATGTGTTGAAATGCCGCATGGGGAGCCCTATGCAGATTTAGAACATGAGAGCATGCCAGTCTCTGTACCTGGACATGGGTGGGGGTGAGGGATGGGTGCTGATGCCAGGTACATATATGGTAGCCATGTCTGTGTGCCTGACCTGCGTGTCTGTGACTTGTGCATGCCATGGATGCATGACACATGTGTGTGACAATGCACAGATTCAGTAAAGCAGCCAAATTACCCTTGTATCCGCTGTGTTTGGTGTGTTTGGGGCCAGATGGATGTGACTGAGGTGAAGTGTGTGCATGTGATAGGCATGAGCCATGATGCATGTGAGTTACATATCATTGAATGTTTCAAGAGTCCATTGGACATGCATGGAAATGTCCATGGCATGCACCATGCCTGTTACTGTGTGTGTTTTGCCTGGACTGACCCATGTGTTGTGGAGGGACATGATGGAAGTGTACTTTGACAGTGGTGCTCATCTGCTATTGCTTCCTGTCTAGGGGACCATTGTACAGTGCCCTGATGCTTGTGTTCTTTGTCTCCCTCTACGCAGCGGCTAGTGAAGAGGAGGGCGGAGACGGCGCTGTGGATGCCCCCACGGCTGCAGCGGAAGGGGTGGGTGAGCCCCCACAGAGGCCTGCTACGGTGGGAGACGGTGAGGAGCCACCCAGGTTGGTGGTTTGCACAGAGGAGGAGGAGGCCGCCACTGGGGCACACATGGGGCCTGGTGGGGGCATCCCTGCTGGTGCAAGTGGTGCAGTCCAGGGCCAGGGGCAGGAGGCAGCACAGGTCACCGTGGAGGGGCCTGTGCATGTCGCTGTCCCTGACCCTGTGAGTGCACCACCATGCACCAGCAGGGATGCCCTGTCCCAGGCCTGTCCGCAGGTAGAGGGGATGTCCATGTCACCTGACTCCCCTCCACCTGCGGACGTGGGAACCCCTGGCCGTGCGGAGAAGGTCCTGATTGGGGTCGCGATGCGCACGGCTGTGATTCGTGATGCCGTGCGTGCTTCCCGGGAGGAGCACGCACGGCATCACGAAGTGCACCGTGCCGACGTGGCCCAATTGGGATCGGCCATGTTCGGGGGTTTCCTGTATGTGTTGGCCAATGTGGCGGCCCTCTCCTCCTCTGTGCAGGCTATCCACCAGTCGTTCTCCTTGCCGTCTTCCAGCCCAGATGCCACCAGGGCCCCCTGTGGACCTGCCCCGACCAATGCAGCCAGCTCGGTGGGGATCCCATCCCTGCCACAGTCGGGAGTCAGAGATCCAGCAGGGGTGGACACCAGAGCAACTGGACCCCAGCAGATGGAGGATGTGACGGCATCATCGGGCAGGGCACGTGCACGACGGCGTCGGTGGTTTCCATCAGCCTGGATGCCGTCGTGCTGGCACAGGCAGTTGCGTCGGAGGCAGCAGCAGGCTCAACGTGGGAGGCATCATGGCTCGGGGCCATCAACATCAGGGGTGCAGGCATCGGCCGGAGGGCAGGAGAACCCTGGAATGGGAGTGGCTTCCGTGTGGGAGCGGTTGTGCCAGCGGATAGGTGCGGAGCGGCAGCGGGCAGAGGAGGAACGGCTCACGATGGTCAGGGCGGAGGACTCCATGCGGAGGGCGCTGAGGCGGGCTGAGTGCCTCGAGGGTCTTCGCAGGGAGTTTGAGCTTGACACTGCGTTATCCCTGCGGGACCTCGGGGCCAGGGAACATGCCCGCCTCCAAGCCATTGACCAGGAGTTCGATGATGCCCTGGCCCATGACAACAACCAGTGAGCCGTCCGAATAGCCCGCTGCCTTTGTATATAGTTGTATAGTTAGGGTTAGGTTTCCTTTGTTTTTTTGATTTTTTTTGGTAGCGATTGGACAATGCACCACTTTTTTGTATATAGTTCAGTTTTTAGTTAGTAGTCATAGTTAGGTTTAATTTGGTTGGGCTCATGGACCCAGGATGATCTTCTTCATGGTTCTTCGTTGGCTTATTTTTATTTTTCAGATTATTTTCTTGGACATTCATCTTGTTTTGTTTGATTTGCTTTGTGTTTTTTCTTATTTCATTTCCATTCTACTTGCTGTTCAATACATTATTTTTTTTATTCTTCAATGTGTCGTATCATCTCATTGCTTTCAGGCATGTCATGTTGGGTGTTTTGTCATTCACTTGCAGCCATTGTGTGTGACAGACATGTGTTCAATTGCATTATTTAAATTGGGGGTGTAACATGTAATTGCCTTTGATATGTGGGTGGGTGTGATAGTTGGTTGGGCCTTTTGGCAGGGGAGGATGGGCATTACGGACATGATTGGGGAATGTTGGGACCCAGGTGCAGGGGGGCATGGATTGGACATGGGTGGGGGCCTGCTGGCAGGTGCCCCACAGTGCTGGGAGGGTGGGGGTGGTGGGAGACATGAGTGGGGGCCTGGTGGAGGGTGCCCCTGGTGGCTGGGGTGTGGGGGTGGTGGGAGACATGAGTTGGACATGGGTGGGGGCCTGCTGGCAGGTGCCCCACAGTGCTGGGGGGTGGGGGTGGTGGGAGACATGAGTGGGGGCCTGGTGGAGGGTGCCCCTGGTGGCTGGGGGGTGGGGGTGGTGGGTGACATGAGTGGGGGCCTGGTGGAGGGTGCCCCTGGTGGCTGGGGTGTGGGGGTGGTGGGAGACATGAGTTGGACATGGGTGGGGGCCTGCTGGCAGGTGCCCCACAGTGCTGGGGGGTGGTGGGAGACATGAGTGGGGGCCTGGTGGAGGCTGCCCCTGGTGGCTGGGGGGTGGGGGTGGTGGGAGACATGAGTGGGGGCCTGGTGGAGGGTGCCCCTGGTGGCTGGGGTGTGGGGGTGGTGGGAGACATGAGTGGGGGCCTGGTGGAGGGTGCCCCTGGTGGCTGGGGGGTGGGGGTGGTGGGAGACATGAGTTGGACATGGGTGGGGGCCTGCTGGCAGGTGCCCCACAGTGCTGGGGGGTGGGGGTGGTGGGAGACATGAGTGGGGGCCTGGTGGAGGGTGCCCCTGGTGGCTGGGGGGTGGGGGTGGTGGGTGACATGAGTGGGGGCCTGGTGGAGGGTGCCCCTGGTGGCTGGGGTGTGGGGGTGGTGGGAGACATGAGTTGGACATGGGTGGGGGCCTGCTGGCAGGTGCCCCACAGTGCTGGGGGGTGGGGGTGGTGGGAGACATGAGTGGGGGCCTGGTGGAGGCTGCCCCTGGTGGCTGGGGGGTGGGGGTGGTGGGAGACATGAGTGGGGGCCTGGTGGAGGGTGCCCCTGGTGGCTGGGGTGTGGGGGTGGTGGGAGACATGAGTGGGGGCCTGGTGGAGGGTGCCCCTGGTGGCTGGGGGGTGGGGGTGGTGGGAGACATGAGTTGGACATGGGTGGGGGCCTGCTGGCAGGTGCCCCACAGTGCTGGGGGGTGGGGGGGGTGGGAGACATGAGTGGGGGCCTGGTGGAGGGTGCCCCTGGTGGCTGGGGGGTGGGGGTGGTGGGTGACATGAGTGGGGGCCTGGTGGAGGGTGCCCCTGGTGGCTGGGGTGTGGGGGTGGTGGGAGACATGAGTGGGGGCCTGGTGGAGGGTGCCCCTGGTGGCTGGGGGGTGGGGGTGGTGGGAGACATGAGTGGGGGCCTGGTGGAGGGTGCCCCTGGTGGCTGGGGGGTGGGGGTGGTGGGAGACATGAGTGGGGGCCTGGTGGAGGGTGCCCCTGGTGGCTGGGGGGTGGGGGTGGTGGGAGACATGAGTGGGGGCCTGGTGGAGGGTGCCCCTGGTGGCTGGGGGGTGGGGGTGGTGGGTGACATGAGTGGGGGCCTGGTGGAGGGTGACCCTGCACTGCTGGGGTTTGGGGGTGGTGGGAGACATGAGTGGGGGCCTGGTGGAGGGTGCCCCTGGTGGCTGGGGTGTGGGGGTGGTGGGAGACATGAGTGGGGGCCTGGTGGAGGGTGCCCCTGGTGGCTGGGGTGGTGGGGGTGGTGGGAGACATGAGTGGGGGCCTGGTGGAGGGTGCCCCTGGTGGCTGGGGGTGGTGGGAGACATGAGTGGGGGCCTGGTGGAGGCTGCCCCTGCACTGCTGGGGGGTGGGGGTGCAAGGGGACATGAGTTGGTGTTCATTAGTTCAAGGAGACATGTGCCTTTGCTGGGGGGCATGCCCATGGTGGGTGGGCTGCCTGCGGGACATGACCAGGGATGCAGGGTAGTCCCCTGTGGTGTGGGCTGACTGCAGGGGCCGTGGAGGGTGTACAGGGTACACCTGGGAGGACCCACACTGTCAAATCACATGTGGAACTTCCCGCGCACCCCTGAAATACACGCGCCCAGGCTATTCGCGTGTGGGACTTCCCGCGCACCCCTGAAATACACGCGCCCAGGCTATTCGCGTGTGGAACTTCCCGCGCACCCCTGAAATATACGCGCCCCCAGGCTATTCGCGTGTGGAACTTCCCGCGCACCCCTGAAATACACGCGCCCAGGCTATTCGCGTGTGGAACTTCACGCGCACCCCTGAAATACACGCGCCCAGGCTATTCGCGTGTGGGACTTCCCGCGCACCCCTGAAATACACGCGCCCAGGCTATTCGCGTGTGGAACTTCCCGCGCACCCCTGAAATACACGCGCCCCCAGGCTATTCGCGTGTGGAACTTCCCGCGCACCCCTGAAATACACGCGCCCAGGCTATTCGCGTGTGGAACTTCCCGCGCACCCCTGAAATACACGCGCCCCCAGGCTATTCGCGTGTGGAACTTCCCGCGCACCCCTGAAATACACGCGCCCAGGCTATTCGCGTGTGGAACTTCCCGCGCACCCCTGAAATACACGCGCCCAGGCTATTCGCGTGTGGAACTTCCCGCGCACCCCTGAAATACACGCGCCCAGGCTATTCGCGTGTGGAACTTCCCGCGCACCCCTGAAATACACGCGCCCAGGCTATTCGCGTGTGGAACTTCACTCGCACCCCTGGAATACACGCGCCCCCAGGCTATTCGCGTGTGGAACTTCCCGCGCACCCCTGAAATACACGCGCCCAGGCTATTCGCGTGTGGAACTTCCCGCGCACCCCTGAAATACACGCGCCCAGGCTATTCGCGTGTGGAACTTCACTCGCACCCCTGGAATACACGCGCCCCCAGGCTATTCGCGTGTGGAACTTCCCGCGCACCCCTGAAATCCACGCGCCCAGGCTATTCGCGTGTGGAACTTCACGCGCACCCCTGGAATACACGTAGCCCGCTCCCCCAGGCCCGATCGCGTGAGGAACTTCACGCGAACCCCTGTAATACACGTAGCCCGCTCCCCCAGACCCGATCGCGTGTGAAACTTCACGCGAACCCCTGAAATAGACGTAGCCCGCTCCCCCAGGCCCGATCGCGTGAGGAACTTCACGCGAACCCCTGTAATACACGTAGCCCGCTCCCCCAGACCCGATCGCGTGTGAAACTTCACGCGAACCCCTGAAATACACGTAGCCCGCTCCCCCAGGCCCGATCGCGTGAATAACTTCACGCGAACCCCTGTGATGCACGTACCCTGCTGAAATCGCGTGTTAGACTTCCCGCGCACCCCGGTATACACGCACACGTATTTTTAGTCAGCGGGTGTCCGTGTTTGTGGGTACCCCTTTGCACGTCATTTTTCCTGGAGGGCCACAGTATGGGACATTCATCATGGCAGTATATAGGTGCTATTTGTTGGCGCACCTTTTGGCGCACATTTCTTACAGCCGCAGAGACGCTACCGCCTGCTTTCTTGTGGCGGTCGTGTTTGTGCCTGTGCGCTGGTTTGAGCGTGCGCTTTTTTGCACTGTTCTATTCCATGAATACGTGTTGTAGGCGAGCGTGTGGGCGTTCCGCGCACTTGTGCCCTGTACTTCCCCCGTGACGCCCACGTTTTGGCAAGTTGTTCCCCATTCCGAGTGTTACGCCCGTGTTCCGCCTACTTTTGTTGCGTGCGCCGCGCTATGTGCGAATTTCGCTGTGGCCTGTGCGATTTTCGCTGTGACCTGGCGCACGCTGTTAGATGGCCTGTGCGCCAACGTGCGCCGCGCACTTTTTTATCGCACATCCGCTGGTTTTCTCGCGCACGGCCTTCCATGAATCGACGTGCGCTGCTTTTCGTGCGATTTTCGCAATTGCACTGCGATTTTCGCTATTCCACTGCGATTCGCACGTTTTTGCCCACTTGCGCCGCGCTAATTATTCCATGAATCGGCCTGTATATTTGTTAACAGGACCAAGCATATATATTAGAGGTTCTGTGGCAGTCCATCAAATATTTCCAAAGTACATGAAGCGTACCAAACACAGCTCTCTAGGGACACAAGGTAGTTCCAGCAGGGTTCCTCAGCCGAACAGTCACTTCCCGAGCCACTGACTTGGAGCGTGCGCTCGGTTCTTTTTGATGGCTCTTGGGTAAAAGAGGCTGAGCCACAACTAAAAAATAAAAATAAAAGGGTTTGTAGAGGCTATAATTGTTAACAAGACCAAGCATATATATTAGAAGTCATGTGGCACTACATCAAGTATTACCAAAGTACATGAGGCATACCAAACACAGCTCTCTAGGGACACAAGGTAGTTCCAGCAGGGTTCCTCAGCCAAAGAGCCACTTCCTGAGCCACTTACTCTGAATGCTCGTGCAGGAGTGCGCGCTCGGCTCTTTTTGATGGCTTCTGGGTAAAAGGGGCGGGGCCACAACAAACACAGCTTTCCAGCAGGATTCCTCAGCCGAACAGCCACTTCCTGAACCACTTACTCAGAGCGCGCAATACTACACTATGCAAAGAAAGTATTATTTGTTGATTAAACAAAGCTGTTTTTTTTTAAAAAGTGCACTAAAATGTTAGATTTTCTTGTTACTTGGATGATCGATCAGTTGTTTTGTGGAGGGATGATGCTACGCTCTGATCCCCTGGGACTACATCCTGCTGGAAATCCAGCCTACTGCAGTTCTCCATCATTCTAGGAAAGAACTGGAGAACTGCCTCTTCCAACAGTGCCTGGGCGTAAACTAGATTCCCACTGTTTTGTTGACACCTCATCCATATATTGCATTGTGACAATCATTAATAATGTTTACATGAGGACTTGTTAAATTCTTGCTACCAAATATTTTGCTCTATGACCTGTATAGTGCACCACTTTATCTACAGCTAGGTTTGTGCTAAAACAATAAATAATAATAAAAGTATGTTCGTTCCTATGTGAGGGTACGCTATATTCATGCAAAATCGCATATTTTGTTGTTTTGGTTTGTGAACTGGGTGCTTACCAGTCTCTTAAGGTCTCATTATAAGTTCCCCTGTCCAGACAAAATGCTGGTAATTCCGGCACCGGCATTTTTTCCAGACCAGGGAAACACAAGTTTGCAGGGAGGGCAGTGATCTACTGGCAGGCCTGACCTGCTGGGAGTTCAAACCCCTACCGGAAGATAAACGCTGGAATCACTGGTGCTGGTAATTATGGCAATCCCATCCATGGAGTCCTATGGAACTCAATGGAATGGGAATTTACTGGTGTCTTCACCACACATAATGTCCTGGTAATACCGGGATATCCGGTAGCAGAAACAATAAAGCAGTTTTACCGGGGTGGGATATTGTCAAAACTGTAATGAGGGCTTTAGTCTCTTAATAAGCAACAGGATTGTGCAATCTTTTCTCACACCTTCTTGCTGCTATGCTGTAATTTGTTCATTTTGTAATGGATGGTTCACAACATTCCCTGGTGTGATCTTACAACATAGTTCAACAAGGAATAAAATATTGGTGTGTACGGTTGAAGAATCTTGGGTCTGGAGCATACATGCCACACCATGCACTACTACATTTTCAGATGTGGGTGACAACCCCCCTTATTGCTGGCAGTCTTTTTGATCTGCTTCATTGGGAAGAGCATATCTGTACTCAATGGGAGCCCCTTCAACAACCCTTACTTACTGAAATCCATTGCACAGTCCTTCTAGGTAATTTCCCTTGAAAATTTAACTATATATAATCATTGTTCAGCGCACCAAGATTTTTCTGATGGCTCTCTGAGCCAAGAGCACTTCTGGTCAGTGTGACTTGGTCATCTGGAGTGAATACACTTTCTGAGATTAAGAAGCCCTTCAAAGATAATTGAACCATATCCCATTAAGTGGGTGGCCACAGAACCGTTAGAATACACTCAACACAGTACATGGGAACGAAGTTTGTAAACTTCAGCTTCATTCCCCATGAGGGGACCTCTTTTCACTATGATCCAGCCTCCCAGACCCAACTAGGGTCCCTCCTCTCCTCTCTCTCTCTCTCTCTCTACCTGTGGTGTTCCCCAGGGGTCTAACCTCTCTCCCTGGCTGTTCAACCAATGCCTAGCAACTCTTGCCTACCACTTTGCTGCTCTCTGCCTCAACGTTCAATGCTATGCAGATGACACTCAGCTCGTTTTCAGGCTCGCTTCTGTGACCTCTTCTGCTTCTCTCATCAGTGACTGTCTGTTTGCTATCCAGGAGTGGTGTGCCACCAACCATCTCTTAATGGCCGTATGACTGAGATTCTCCTCATCGGCACACCTGCCCTCTTATTTCCTGTCACTCTCTGGCCAGCCTCCCTTGGCCCTCTCCCTTCTCCCACCTTTGAAGCTAAGAACCTTGGGATCATCTTCAACTGCACACTCTCCTTTTCTCCTCACATCTCTGATGTCACTAAGAAGTCACTCTACCAACTGCACCTCCTCAGATGTATTGTTCCTTTCCTCTCCTTCCCCCAGAGCTCACTGCCTCCAGAGCTCTGGTTCTCTCTAGGCTGGACTACTGCAACAACCTCTTTCTAAATCTGCCTACTTCTACTTTTCACCCCTTGCAACTCATCTAGAACAGGATTGCAAGACGTGTCCTTGGCCTCAAGCCCAGGGATCGTATCTCTCCAGCACTGAAATCTCTGCGGTGGCTCCCAGTGGCTGTGAGGATTAAGTTCAAGACCCTCTGAATTGTCCACAAGGCCTTCTGGGGCCTGGGACCTCAATACCTCCAACTCTCTCTTTGTAAATATCTTCCTATTCGAGCTCTTCGCTCCTCCGCCTCCATCTCCCTCAGGTTCAGTTGCTTCTCCAGCAACGACTTGGTGGTAAATCTCTTTCTTCGGCTGGGGCCTCCCTCTGGAAAAGCCTCCCTGTCTCTCTTAAACTTGATGAGAACTATCTTCGGTTCGGGAAGCACCTCAAGACATTCCTCTTTGCTTCTGCCTTCTTTCTTCCTCTCCCCTGCTGAATTCCTGGCTGAAATTAAACCTGCGCTGGCCACCTGGCTACCCTCTGCTCTCAGGCCCAGGTACCCTCATCAACAGTTGCACACCTGCACTGCCCCCTTGGCAACCCTTGCTCTTGGGTCTGCATCTGTAAGCCTACAATCCCCCTACCTCCACTTTGGTAAACCGAGTGAAGTTAGGTGTGCACGTAGACATTAGGAGTCATGAATTGATTAGTTCCTCACTATTTATTCTATCCGAACTCTTCAGATTACGGACGCAATTTAAAGAAGCCACTCGAACAATTCGCTACACTGTAATAGAGGTTTGCTATCCGCTTACTCAGAACAGCTAAACGTGACTCAGGTAAAACGGACCGTAGATACCTACCAAGCAACCAGTCACCACGCTTATTTAAATATACACAATATATGGATCGCATTAAGTAATTGCTGCATTATGTGCTTACTGTATTGCAGTTCACCAAATCGAAAGACACCTCATTAATGGAGACAAAAAGGCTTTATACGCAGAGGTGATGCAACAATCTCCTTTTACGTACCATTTTCGTTTCATAAAACCAGCAATAAGAAAATGTGTAAGTCATTGAACTCATATTTATTTAAAAGCTTTGTACTTTTTACACATAACTGAACCTTGTTGTGCTTTGAGTGTACATTTCATATATTATAGCAGTCAAATGATTCAAAGTTTACTTCTGTCTCAGCAGTTTAAATCAATTAGAACATCATTTACAATATGCACATGTCTACTTTTTCTGGCCAAGCCGGTGATCTACTATATGATGTGTTTACATTGATTTTAATATCTCTGTTGTATAAGTCCACATACATCTGACAATGTCTGTTCTTTCTTTTTTCGCTTTGTTTGTTTTTTGTCTTTGTGTTCTCTCCCCCCTCTGGTTTTTTGTTTCTCCCCCCCTCCCTTCCAGTTATAATAGTAGCAGACAATAAGTTACACAACAAAATATTTAAGTTAATTTGCTGTAACTATACAGCAGCTTTTTACGCCCTGAGGACGACCTTGTTAGGTTGAAACACGTGTTGGCGTTATAAAGTGCAATTTAGCATGTGTTTAAACTCTAATTACACTGTGATCAAAAACTATCTTGTTTGACTATGATACTATAAAGTGCAATGTAGCGTTATGCAGAGAATAATTATTTCACTCATCAACCCAGTTGTGACTAAATGTTTATAAACTTAATAACACCGTGATCAAAAAGTATCTTGTGTGACTAAATGTGTTTAAACTCAATAAGACTGTGATTAAAACAATCTTGATTAATATAGCTGTGACTAAATGTGTTTAAGATCAAACATCACTATGATTCAAATGACCTTGATGTTATATGTTTGATTTATTCATGGCACCAATTTGAATATATTCATTTATGTTTAACTCGACACAAGTTGTTAGAGCACAGCCTGCGAGACCAGTACCCTCAAGCTCTTGTTTACTATATAGGTGACAGTGGAAGATCACCTAACTTACCACACGACTGCAGCTACCTTACAATCACCGTGTATACTAGCACCATTACTAATTCTTTTTGACGTGCGCGTTCCCGGTACGGGTTTTTGCTTCCACAAAACCATATTTTACACAGCAGGACAGGTTGGCATCCTGGTGGAGCAAGTCCTGGTGCATTATGATGCCCTCTATGGAAGAAGGTGCGCCGACAAGGATGGACAAAAGAGGATCTGGCTGGACATCGTGGTTGCCATCGACTCGGAGGGGGTGGCAACCCGCGACAAGCGCTGGGAGGACTTCAGGTCCAGGGCCCTGAGGAAGCAGCAGATGCAGTGAGGCGCTGGGTCCACCTTACCATCAACAACATGAGGGTCCTGGAACGCATTAACGCAGCGCTTCATCGCCAGGTCCTCGAGAGGGAGACCGGTTCGGAGTTCAGTGGTAAGTCTCCATGCGTACTTGTTGGACGCAGTGCATTTGAGGTGTGCCAGGAGTGTGCAGCTTAGACATATGTCTGAAAAGGTCCAGGTATGGATGTGTATGTGCAGGGACATGACCGTGCTGCATGTGAGTCCTGTCATGAGTGATGCACATAGATGTGTATGTGTTCCAAATCATGATGCAAACTGTATGTGGAGATGCACACATGTGGGTATTTCTGTTTATGTACGATGGCATGGTTGGGGTGTGACACATGGATGCTGGTTCCACCTTCATGTATGTGCACAGCATATGTGGGTTGCACGTGTGCAACAGTGATACAACATGGATGCATGTGACACGGACATGTAGGAACCCGATTGGCAGATGTGACATAGTTGCTGATGATTGCACTGTGACAGGTTGTGGAGATGTGCAGATGCATGTCTGTCTGTTGGGGTGTGTGCATGTGTTCGGCACTCCCCATGTTGCTTGTGACATCATGGCAACCTTCAGGTGGTCATGCTGGTGTGTGTATGGATACTGCGGCACGATTCCTGTCAATTTGTGCAGATGTGTGGGTGCAAATGATATGTGTGTTGGGGAGTGTGATGCCATCTGTGAAGTTTAACAATGCCACTCATGTGCAACTGTCATGTGTGTATCCAACCATTGTACAGTGCCCTGATGCCTGTGTTCTGTCTCTCCCTGTCTGCAGCATCGACTGATGAAGAGGGCGGAGATGGTGCTGTGGAGCACAGAGGCAGGGATCCCACCGGCTGCCGGAGACGCAAGGCCCAGCTCTCCTCCCACGTTGTCATCTCTTCCGGGAGTAAGGAGTCTGGTGCCGCATCCATGGCCGCAGCTGCCGAGGGAAGGTCCAAGAGGTGGAGGTTGGAGGTGGACTCCTCGGCACCAGTAGAGGCAGCTGAGCCCCCACAGGGGCCTATGGAGGAAGATGGCACAGAGTCATCCAGGCTGGTGGTGGGTTTGGTTGAGGGGGAAGCCGTGGAAGGCCCACGCATGGGGCCTGAAGGGGGGGGTTCCATTGGTGCTAGTGGTGCAATCCAGGGGCAGGGACAGGAGGCAGCACAGGCCACCGCAGAGGTACCTGTGTGTAATCCTGTCCCAGATCCTGTGACTGCATCATCCCGCACCAGTAGGGATGCCTTCGTCCAGACCCGTTTTCAGGGAGGGGATGCATGAACAATAACTGGCCTTCCTCTCCCTGCGGACGTGGCAATCCGTGACCGGATTGAGCCTGTCCTAGCTGGGATGGCGATGCGTCAACATGGTATTCAGGATGACGTGCAGAGTTCTCGTGAGGAAAATGCATGTCATTTCGAATACCTCATTGACCGCGTCAGCCTACTAGGACGGGTCACTGGCGCTGGGTTCCTCAGTGTGCTGGATCTTCTAGCGACCCCTTCTCAACTGAACCCCCTATGCTCCAGTTGTCCTCCATGCCATCTTCCTGCCCAAGTATCACCTGGGCACCCTGTGGAGCTGCCCCTGACCCTGCGGCCAGGCTGATGGAGGACACATCCCTGCCACAGTTGGGAGTCGGAGGTCCAGCAGGGGTGGCTACCCCAACAACTGGACCCTAGCAAGAGGAAGACGTGCAGGCATAGACAAGCAGGGCACAAGCACAGCAGCAGCAGGCTCAGGGTGGGAGCAATGGTGGCTCGGGCCTTCAACATCACAGGGGCAGGAATCGGCCGGAGGGCAGGAGGACCCTGGATTGGGAATGTCTTCCGTGTGGCAGTGGTTGGGCTAGCGGATAGATGCGGAGCGGCAGAGCGGCAGCGGGCGGAGGAGGCACGGCTCACTATGGTCAGGGCGGAGAACTCCATGCGCAGGGCATTGAGGCGGGCTGAGTGCCTCGAGGCAACTCGCAGGGAGTTGGAGGACGCCATGACTGCATGCCTGTGAGACCTCGAGGCCAGGAAAGAGGCCAGCCTCCGGGAGATCGACGTGGAGTTCAATGATGCCCTCGCCCGGAACATCAACAAGTGAGCCGTTGGACTTGCCCGCCGCCTTTGTACATAGTTCTTTAGTGTTAGGTTTCCTTTGTTTTTTCTTTTTTTGGAGTTAATGGACTTTGCGCCACTTCATGTATATAGTTTTTTATTCATAGGAAATTCTGGTAGGTTTCATTTGTTTTTGGGATCATGGACCCTTTGAACTTGGATAGTATATAGTTGTAGACTTGTAGATACTTTCTTTTTTAACATTTTCCATGGATCAATGGTTTTCTTTTTTTTTTTATTATTTTTTTAATGTCTGTCATTGTTTATTACTTTTCAAGTTTGATTTTCTTCATGTTATTTCATTATGTTTTTAATATATTTTTTCAAACTTCATGATTGGTGTTGTGCACTGTCATTGTTTTTGTGCATGTCTCAATGACCATTGCCTCAGTCATGTGTTGTCACTGTGTGGCTGTGTTGTGCGTTTATGCATGGGCATGGTGGTTCTTTTAAGACTTTCATGGCATGGGTAATTTGGGAGTGGGTGCAGTGGATGGTTGCATGCTTGTACTGGGGGACAAGGGGGATTTGGGTTGGCATTAGGGCCATGGGTCTGTTCTTTTGGGACATGTTGTTGGTGGGCCATGTGTTGGGGCCTGCTGGCAGATGCCTGTCAATGGGGGTGGGTGGGGGGTCTGGGGGGACATGAGTCGGGGCCTGCTGACAGGTGCCTGTCAATGGGGGTGGGTGGTGTGGGGGGACATGAGTCTGGGCCTGCTAGCAGGTGCCCATCAATGGGGGTGGGTGGGGGGTCTGGGGGACATGAGGCGGGGCCTGCTGGCAGGTGCCTGTCAATGGGGGTGGGTGTGGGACATGTGTTGGTGCTCCCGGGTGCATGGTGCCATGTGCCTGCCTTTGGGGCATGGTCTGGGGTGATGAGCTGCCTGTGAGACATGATCTGGGGTGATGGGCTGCTTGCGGGTCATGGGGACGGGGGGCACACCCAGGAGGGTACACACTGCCAAATTGCATGTGAAAGTCCACACGCACCCCCGGAACACACGTAGGCCAGCAAAATCGCGTGTGAAAATACACACGCACCCCTGGAATACACGTACCCCGCTTGCGCTAACAAAAACGTGTATGAAAATCCACGCACACCCCCAGAATACACGTAGGCCAGCGAAATCGCATTTGAAAGTCCACACGCACCCCCGGAATACACGTACCACACTTGCATTAAAGAAAACGCATGTGAAAGTCCACGCGCACCCCCAGAATACACTTACACCAGAGAAATTGCATTTGAAAGTCCACGCGTACCCCTGTAATACACGTAGGTCATCGAAATCACGTGTGAAAGTCCACACGCACCCCCGGAATACATGTACCCCACTCTCTGCTAACGAAAACACATGTGAAAGTCCACGCGTACCCCCAGAATACACGTACGCCAGAGAAATCACGTGTGAAAGTCCACGTGCACCCCCAGAATAGAGGTAGGCCTGCGAAATCGCTTGCAAAAGTCCACACGCACCCCCAGATTAAATGTACCCCGCTTGTGCTAATGAAAACGCATGTGAAAGTCCACGCGCACCCCCAGAATACACGTACGCCAGAGAAATTGCGTGTGAAAGTCCACGCGCACCCCCGGAATACACGTAGGCCTGCGAAATCGTGTGTGAAAGTCCACGCGCATCCCCGGATTACAGGTACCCCGCTTGTGCTAACGAAAACACGTGTGAAAGTCCACGTGCACCCCCGGAATACGCACAGGCTGCCCATCCACCCTCCTCATGCCCCACAGGCAGACCATCCACCCTCCCCATGCCCTGCAGTTAGCCCATCAGCCCTGGGCATGCCCCACAGGCAGCCTGTCCACCCTCCCCATGCCCTGCAAGCAGCCCATCACGCCTGGGCATGCCCCACAGGCAGCCCATCCACCCTCCCCTTGCCCCGCAGGCAGACCATCCACCCTCCCCATGCCCTGCAGGCAGCCCATCACCCCTGGGCATGTCCCACAGGCAGCCCATCCACCCTCCCCATGTCCCGCAGGCAGCCCATCCACCCTGCCCATGCCCCGCAGGCACCCCATCACCCCTGGCCATGCCCCACAGGCAGCCCATCCACCCTTCCCATACCCCGCAGGCAGCCCATCACCCCTGGGCATGCCCCACAGGCAGCCCATCCACCCTCCCCATGCCCCGCAGGCAGCCCATCACCCCTGGGCATGCCCCACAGGCAGCCCATCCACCCTCCCCATGCCCGCAGGCAGCCCATCGCCCGTGGGCATGCCCCACAGGCAGCCCATCCACCCACTCCATGCCCCACAGGCAGCCCATACACCCTCCCCATGCCCTGCAGGCAGCCCATCACCCCAGTCCATGGCCCACAGGCAGCCCACACCACAGGGGGACTTTTGCCATGCATTTTAGCTGACGCAGCAGGGTACACATATTCGGAGGGGGAGTTTTACACATCATTTTGCTAGCGCGAGCGGGGTACGCGTATTCCGGGGGTGCGCATGGAGTTTTACACATGATTTCGCTGGCGCGAGTGGGGTACGCATATTCTGGGGGTGCGCAGGGAGTTTCACACGCGATTTCGCTGGCGCGAGCGGGATACACGTTTTCCGAGGGGTGTGCAGGGACTTTTACACGTGATTTCGCTGGTGCAAGCAGGGTACGCGTATACCGAGGGGAGCGCAGGGACTTTTACAGACGATTTTGCTGGCGCAAGCTGGGTACGCATATCCCAGTGGTGCGCAGGGACTTTTACACGCGATTTCGCTGGCGCGAGCAGGGTACACGTATTCCGAGGGGTGCGCAGGGACTTTTACACACGATTTCGCTGCCATGAGCGGGGTACCCTTATTCAAGGGGGTGCGCGAGTACATTTTCACGTGTTTTGGCTGCAGTGGGTGGGGTACGCGTAGTTATTCACGCGATTACAGTGTAGCGGGCCTGTTAGCTGGCCCAGGGTTAGTGCAGCCCTTTGCGCCCTATTGGGGATTTGGATGGCTTTTCCTTGCGCAAGGGGCGTTCTTGGGGGCGTAACTGGCGCTGCAGGATGTTCGCTGCGCCACAGCTGAAAATGGCTTAGGAAATCCATGAATACGTGGTGCGCCAGAATGCTGTTTAGCGCACACGGCTGGCGCACACTTGCACACGCTCCATCTCTGCGCCAGACGCGTGTGCTGCTTCTGCGCCGAATTCTATGAATTACCCCCTTTGTTTATAAATTTGTTTGCATAATGTCAAGCCAATCCTCTGATCCACCCATAATGCCAATTCGGCAGGTCCATGATAGCGTTGGACTATGGTAGGATACTGAAGCATACTGGATCCATTGAGGTTTCTTTCTATAGTGTGGGCAAAGTAGTATGGAGTGATAAGGCAGATATGCAAAATATATTCTGTAGACATGGACATCTTTTCTTTTTAGCTAGTCAATGTTTTAATATCTGTCTATTGACATTGGGATCTTTGATGTAGATCAAAAGACATACAACTGATGATAATAATCTTACCTAGTTTCCAGTGGCAACGGATACCAAAGGCCCATTCACATCAAATGTGTCTCCTCAATTTAGATGCTCTAATAAGAATACCCGAGACAAAGTTAAATGTGTGTTTGCACTTTCTCAAACAAGTGGAATATTTAACAAAGTTTCCAAGCAGTCATAAGCATGGCATGTTTACGTCATATAACCTGCTAAAAAGCAGTTGATACGCAACTGTAAGCATTTTCTAAACATTTTCAAATTAGCATACATGCATTATCTAATTTAAAAATGGTGTGTCCTTTACTTTCCTGAGTAGGGCTTAGTAAATACTTACATTAGGCATACTGCAGAATGGTTGTTTGCTTAGTCAATGCATAACAAAGGTGGTTCTATTTGACTAAAGTATCCCCATATAATCTGAGTGCCAGTAGTGGTCAGAGTATAAACAATGTCCCGTGTAGCTACGGTATACACGCATTTCGCCGACCTATTTTTGGTCGTGGTACTTTTCATCGCCGGATTTTACATCGCCAGAAACCCCGTTTTTTTTTATTTTTTATTTTGGGGGTGTTTTGTTGGGGTTGGGGTATTATTATAATAGTAAGGGGGGTCTGGGTGGGGGAACCCCCCAGAATAAAAAAACAAACAAAAACAGGGTTTCTGGCGATGTAAAATCCGGCGATGAAAAGTACCACGACCAAAAATAGGTCAGCAAAATCACATAGAACCGTAGCTACACCAGTTCTTTGCCACAGAGAGGACACTGTGCAGATGTCAAGACATGAAAATGATGGGCTGCAGAGAGTCAGTACAGCTTGTTGTAAGAGGATTCAATTCAACACTACAGCTAAGTCAACGCCTAGTCTATAATACTGAATGAAAACCCTTATTGATATATCTTTATGTCCAGTTCATGCGTTCTGGATGACTACCCCTATATAACACCCCTCTCTTGGAATCCCCCTGACTCCACTGAGCCAAGAAGTAGTTCTGTTTTGCAAGTTTAAAAGGTTTATTTGATAATTTAAAATATATATATATCACACTTTATAATAAGTTAATAATTGAATAGCACACTTAATCTGATATGATAAAGATCAACAACGGAGAATCTGGCACTAGCACACTTCTTTATAATTACTAAGGAGTTGAGATGAAATGGATAAGGTAGCACACTGGTAAATAGGTACAGAAGTATAATGTGGTAGAAAATGCTTTATAGGGTTCAAGGAAATGCAAGGTTGAATGAATGAAATGCAGTATAGAAAATACTCAATATGATTTCAACAAAACAATGTAATCACTTTTCTCTGGCTATTCACTCCCCCCCTCTTTATGCAATGCAAGGGAATGGGAGGAAAGCACGCAGTTCTCAGAAATGCAATCAATGTAATCAGTTCACCCCAGCAAGCTTACACTACAGAAAACAGATAGGAGTTTTGAAAACACAGGCCCAAATTGCTTTGATATGTGCTAGCAATGGATGAGAAATATGCTGGAAATGCTTTTAATTCCCTTTCAGAGGTTCAGGGTGAGTGGTATCTAGTTAATATTAGCTCAGGCTCACTCTTGCAATGATTCAGGAATGATTAGCAGGTTAAACGAATTTCTGGCAAATGGAAGGCAAAACTGCTGTCTTTTTACACGTTGAGAAATTTGCAAATCGCGGCAAAATTCGCGGATGCGCCGAGCGCTATTACAGAGGAACCACAAGGACTATCCCTATCGTTTTGGGGTCCTAGGAAAGCCTAGGATCTCATCTTCCAAATGAAAGTTACTGCAAGTCTCTAGCACAAACGGTTGCGGAGATATGAGCGATTAAATAAAGGTCGTTTTTCAGATTTGAAATTTTAAAGTTCAAAAAGACACGTGCAACGTGCAACTCGGAAATGACAAGTGACAGCTTTACAAATGACAGGTGACCGTTAGGAGACAGTTCTACTTAGATTAAAATAGGATTGAATTATATTATTTTAACTAGGAGATTGGATCTGCACAGTTTTCTAGGTACTCACACTATATTCTTGAGTGAAATGGGCCTCATCACGGATCTGGTCAGGGTTTTAAACTGGACTCTGGTCTGGTCTGGCCTCTGCACTTCACAGTGATCTGGGTCAGCTCTCTTTCTGGATCTCTGGTCTGGGTCTCTAGTTCTGGATAGATTGAAGTCTCTAGTTTGGCTCTCTGGAGGTTTGATGGAGGTAAAGTATGGATTTTTCCGGCAGAGCGTCCCGCTGCAGATGGAATTTGAAGGTCTCTATCTGTCCTGTCTGTCTGCTTTTATGTGTTTAGAATGTGGGTGTGTTCTAGCATCACTGACCCTACCTCTCTCTCAGCTTCTAATTGGTCAAACTTCCATTTATCATTTGATTGGGGAATGAACTGTGAGTCAGCGTGATGTCATTTTACAGCCTGCAGAAAGTCCACTCCTCCTGTCAACTTACACACAAATCTAGATTTGAAACAAATACATATTTGCAGAGGTACATATTGTTTTAAAATCATATGCACCCATCATGCATTACAGGAGGTATCCCCTGTTCAAACTCTGCTCTTCCTGGGAGCTTGCATTCAGAAATGGCACATATTTCACTTTTTAACTGATTTTTCAATTTCTGACATTGACCCAACTTTACATACATGTGTGCAGGGAGTATGGACATTAACTGAAGAAGTTTCAGATTTTTAACATGCATACATTTAGAGTTATATCCACTTTTCCGCTAAAACCCCCCTGAACATGCCACCGGGTCGAAAAACCTCTTAAAATGTGGGCAGAAAAATCACAAGAATTATGGTATCATTTATAAAATTTTCACATGTCCGCTCTATGAATGATCCATCTTTTTAAAGTTATGTTCTGGCTCCAAAGGGGTGTGGTTTCCTCTCAGCACAAGGTAGAAATACTGGTTTATCCAGTTCTGCCAAGCCAGCTTGCTCTCACAGGCAGTGCCCCTCCCCTTTCCTCAGGAGGAAGCCACTTTTTACGACCATTTACGACTCCTGCCAATAAAACATTTGCCTGAGCCAGGACAGGGCTTTGTTCACTTTCCTGCAGAGCACAGGTAATTCAATTATCAGATAGATGGCATATCCTTAGTGTGAGCAGCAAAAGGGCAGCTAGGCCTGGGAACACAGCTGTGACTCAAGTTTCACTCCTGATGGGGGTAGTTGCCAGGCACATTGGAATCTCTTTAAGCTGTCATTTCTGTTCCCCAGTTTCTGCATTCAAATAAAACTAAACATTTTTACATATGCAGCTAGAATGCTGATTCTAAGTGCAAAACTATGACATTTCAACAGTTACAAAGGCATGTGACACCAAACATAGGTCACTCAGTCAATTTAAACATTTAGATTTTAGTGTCTTTAAATCCAGTGCAACTTAAACTGCTGACTCCATAGCTCAGCCAGTTTTGTTATAAGCATTGTTCTGGGCTCTTCATTTCCCAGATTTTGTAGGCACACAAAACTCCATTCTACCAAATGTCTGCTGGTGTTCAGTGAATATTTTGCACATATTGCAATGTTTGAAATAGGCACTTTGGCTTGCCTTCAGAGAAACACAGGGTGGTTTTAAACTGCCGGCTTTTGGATAGTGGTGAGTACTGGTACTGCACCCATTTTTGGGATTTAAGAAAATGAATTCCCAACAATTCTAGGTTGCATTTGGCAATCAGCATTGCCATTCCCAATGGTTTCAGACTACTGTGCGGGTAGTCCAATGGTGATTTTAAAGCGCTTTGAAGCTAACCGGCGCTACTGTTTTTCCTTTGGCAACCCATTTCCCTCATGGCAACCCGGCCTTTCATTCTCGCACTGGTGGGTGGCAAGTGAGGCAACCATTTCGGTGTGCGCACAAACTGCGCAGCTTTCCTGGATTTCGGCGCACATGTGGGTTTTCCGCCATCTTGAATTTTCTAAGCCCACAGCACCAAATGTTGTGGCATGATAGCTTAAACGTGGGTCAGGACACCCAACAAGCCCCCCCACGCGACTGCACTTTGAATTTGAGTCGATGGGGAGTCGCGTGCCCAAGGGTTTTGACCCACGCACCGGTCTGTCCGCATAATCTTCTTCCTCTTCTGTAGATGGCATAGTTCAGCATCTTCTTCTCCATCCGGTACTGATCGATCGGTTCTCCTCGCCGGTCCTGATGGGAATATTGGGCGGTCCACTGGGCCCATTGGATCTTCGTTCCTGGTCTCCGGATCGCCCTCCTTGGCCCGTCTCAAGGTCTTCTTTCTCCTAGGACGACAAAGGAAGAGCGGAAATACCTACTCATAGACGTTTTTCCACCACTGTTGAGATGGTGGGACAGCATATGCATTTCATCATAACGAAACATTACATTCTTATTTTGAAAAAAAAAACAGTATAACTAAGAGACAGTTTCATGCAAATCACACTATTTTAGAGACTAGATGTGGTATGTTTTATGATTGGAACAGAATTAGTCTGAGACAGTACCCGCTAGGATTCCAGAGGATTCCTCCAGTTGTTGCAGAGTGTGCCTGGGATGGCAACATTTCAACTGGTTTATGTGGACCCACTTGTCTTCCCCCGCTGCCAAAGGACCTTTGGGGATGTGGATTTTGTAGGCCACAGGGGAGATCTTGTCGATGATCTCAAATGGTCCCTTCCATGTAGGCAAAAATTTGCGCTGCTTGGCCTGGTTCCTTTGGAAGTTGTATAGATAGACCCGGTCTCCCACCTGATATTCCTTCCTGGAAGTCTTCAGGTCATAGTGGGTCTTCATGCTATCAGCCGATCTTTCTAGATTCCGCTGAGCGTAAGCAAAAGCATGTTGGAGGTGTTTCCTTAAATTCTCCACATACTCATGAGTAGTGGAGGCATTTATCAGTGTCTGCTCTTGGGTCCTGTAGAGCAAATGCTGAGGAAGCACCATCTTGCGCCCAGTCATCAACTCAAATGGTGACATTTTGGTTGCAGATGAAGGGGTAGATCTGATGGCCATTAGGACCAGAGGTAATCGGATATCCCAACTTGGCCCAGAATCTGCCACAAACTTCTTTAATATGCTCACAATTGTCCGGTTATATCTCTCTACTGCCCCAGAAGAAGCTGGTCTATAAGCAATATGCAGCTTTCTCTTGACCCCCAGTATCTCCCACATCTTTGTCATTACTTCACTGGTGAAGTGGCTACCTCTGTCTGACTCAATCCTTTGAGGTAGACCAAAACGGGAAAAGATGTGGTTAATCATCAAGGCAGCTGCAGTTTCTGCCTTGCAATTTGGGGCTGGGAGACATTCCACCCACTTGGTAAACAAGCATGTCACAGTCAACATGTACTTATTCCCCCTAGCCGAGCGAATCACAGGGCCTACAAAGTCGATTTGTAAATCTGACCATGGCAGTGTCATCCCCCGCTTTTGTAAAGGTGCCCGGTGTGTGAGGGATGTCGGCTGAAATTGTGCACACACAAGACAACCCTTCAAATATTGGTTGAGGTCCTGGCCCATGTGTGGCCAGTATGCAACCTCTCTTAAGATTTCCAGTGTTGTGTGAAACCCCCTATGACCGGCGGTGGCCGCATCATGGGCGTGACTTAACATCAGGCTTCGGAATGAGGTAGGAACCACCCACTGATCGTGGCCAGCTTTGGATTTCCTTACCAGCAAACCGTCTTGGATCCGGAACATTTTTGGACATTTCATCAACACTCTTAGGTCCTCTTTCCCAATGTAATCGGTATCCGTCAGGGGAAAGTTCTCAGGGTCCTCAAGGTGCTGGTAAAATTTACCAATAATTGGATCCCCCTTCTGAGCAGTAATCAAATCAGCATCAGGGGTCTCCTTACTCCATTGTACAATTGAAAGGTCGTTGTGAGCATTTGTCTGGGACCTAGTGATGGCAGTGACCTGGATTTCCCCCAACAGGGACTCAATCTCAATTAGATCCCCTTGGATGGCCCCGGTTTTGGCCAGCTGATCAGCTAAGTCATTTCCAGTTTTGTCTGGTCCCTCTACTTTGGAATGACCCTTGATCTTTTTCCAATAGATGGTCATCTCATTCGATGTGACCAGATCATCAATGTT
This sequence comes from Ambystoma mexicanum, assembly GCF_040938575.1. Lineage (NCBI taxonomy): Eukaryota > Metazoa > Chordata > Amphibia > Caudata > Ambystomatidae > Ambystoma > Ambystoma mexicanum. Next base: position 292,511,824 of record NC_090927.1, on the reverse strand, counting down.
TTGGATCAACTTCCCATGTTTCAAGGGTTTGTTGTTAGCACACAACATGCCTCTGGTTTTCCAATTAACCAGGTGCTCCACAAACCCGTTCCGTACATAATCCGAATCTGTGATTATGACCAGTTCGCGGAGTTGATGCTGGACAGCAGTGAGGATGACCTGATGCACAGCCATCAATTCTGCCACCTGACTACTTCGGGGACCAATTTTGTATCCAGCGGAGGGTTCTGGGGACTCATTCACCCATGCATTCCCTACGCCGGCCACCAGTTCTTTCTCCCCGTTGTTGTCAACATGGTAAGAGCATCCATCCACATAGACAGTGGGCATTCCCTCACACTTGTCTTCTTCAAAGACTTTGTGTGGGGAATTAAGGTATGCCTCTGTGTTGTCCTTGATTTTTGGACTTTCGTCCTCGAGACAGTTTTCTCTGGCACAATCATGCAAGTCAGCCAGACCTTGCGCGAGGGGACTCTTCTTGTTTTGGCCATATCGGACCTCCACAGGAAAGCCTTGCATTGACAGAATCCAGGAAGTAATTCGGGAATTACTCACATTTCCGGCCCGGATTCTGTCACTTTGGAGATATTGCAGAGGCTGGTGTGGAGTCTCCACTATGATGTGTTCCCCCTGGATAAACGGGCGGTAATTCTTCAATGCCCACACCGTTGCCAGGAGTGCCTTCTCACAATCGTTGAATTTTTCCTCCACAGAGGATAAAGTTTTGCTCGCATAGGAGATTACTTTATTGACCTTGTCATGCTTTTGGTATAATACTGCCGTCAAGCACGTATCAGAGAACCCCGTCTCCAGGAAGAACTCCTTGTTTCTGACAGGGTAAGCTAGGCAAGGCGCTTGTGAGAGGCTTCTTTTGAGTTGTTTTACCGCCTCGGCTTGTTCTGGACCCCATTCCCACTTGACCCCCCCCCTTCAGGAGATGAATCAGGGGTCTGGTGATCTCTGCGTAGCCCTCAATGAACTTTCTGCTGTAATTAGTCAGTCCAAGGAGGCTCCTTAGTTCCCGCAGAGTTGTGGGGTCTTTCAGTTTCTGAAGTGCTTCCACTTTCTTTTCCTGGGGACAGAGACCCTGAGGAGTAATCTCATGCCCCAAGAAATTAACACGGGTTCTACACCACTGTGCTTTCTGAAAGGAAAGTTTTGCTCCGGCAGCCCTCAACTGTGTCAGAACATAACGGATCTCCGCTATGTGTTCCTCCACAGATGAACTTTTGATGAGGACATCATCTACATAAGCCAGGTTACCCCTTGCACCCAAGTCAGGCATGGCCTTGTGTAGAAAAATGTTGAATTCATTGCCGGAGTTGAGGTATCCGAAGGGAGTCCGGGTCCATGTGTACTGCTGGCCCCCAAAGGTAAAAGCCAGTTTGTATTGGTCCTCCCTACTGACAGGCACAGTCCAGTATCCATTGGTCAGGTCTATTGCAGTGAATACCTGTGACCCCTGGATCTGGGCCAGCCCTTGGTCAATGTAGGGCAGTGGCCATCGGGAAGTATGGACCCGTTTGTTGAGCTCCCTGAGGTCGGCGCAGAGTCTCCACTGGCCGTTTGGCTTCAATATTCCCAGCACCGGATTATTGAAGGTGCTGTGGACTGGACGGATTATTCCCCGGGACTCAAGGTTCTTAATTATTTCAGTAAGGGACTCCATTGATGCGAGAGGCAAGCGATATTGCTTCACAAACACAGGAGTCATGCCAGGGTCCGTGGGGATTGTTGTGGTGTGGATGTCGGTGCGACCACAGTCATATGAGTCTACCGCAAAGAGATCTTGGAAATCCAAGAAAACTTGTTTCAACTTTTGCTTTTGTTCCAGAGTCACACAGGCATCAGCTAGGTTGACTCTCTCTTCCACCATCTGCCTGAAGCCTGGAAAGACTTCTGGTTTGGCTATCTCCGCGGCCTCCTCCAGCTGGGTGGAGAAGTCCCTGGTCAGAGTGCTGATTTGGACTGGAGGCTTCAGGTGGGAAAGGCAGCCCTCATGGACCTGGAAAATCACCTCATCCCTCCTGAAGTCACAAGTCACATCTTCCTTACCATAGGGGCAGGAAGTGTACACCAGGAAGTTCCCCCCATGCCGGGTAAAAATCCTGTCTGGTGTTGTATTGTCATCACTGTCACTGTCAAAGCAGTCCTTGGGGATTGGTCCTAACAGTTCATTTAATAAGTCGATGGAAAAATGTCGGTCATCAACCGCCATTCCAATAATGGTGCCTGCGGCTAGAGTAATACTCTTTAAGTCGCTGTTATCCACCTCTATTAGAATGGTGTCATGTTCTATGTTGACTAATGGAGTTGGGTTTACCCCCAACCCTTGCTGTTGGAAAGAAGCATTTAGATGTATGTAAGCATCAGGGTTTTTCAACTCTTGTCCCCTTTTAACTTTCACTTCCAGGGAGAATTGTCGGGTCCTTTCTGGGATGGTGACTTCCTCTTTAACCTGAATTTCAACTGCATAAGGTAGCAATTGAGCTGACCTAAATGCTTTTTCTGGATCATCAAAGCCCATGGGATTATCCGCTAATCGGGACCAAGCTTTGAAGTTTATTAGGTCCAAACTAATGGCCAAGCGATTGAGAATGTCACTGCCTAAGTAAAAGGCGGCAGGGACGTCTCGCACGACCCAACAATTGTGGACTATGCTCTTATTGCCAATGGAGATTTTGAGCATACACCTGCTTGGCAGGAGATGTTTGGAATTAGGTGCTTCCAGGTCCATTTCCCATTTGTCTATCAGTTTGAAGGTGGGAATGGCTGGATCTTTTGGGAGTTGGCGAAACATGGCTTCGCTGATGAAGCTCTTACCGTTGTTCACACACACTCGAGCGAGAACAGAGTCCTTCCCATCATTTAACTGAACAGGGATGAACAACTGCTCTCCAATTTGCTGAATATCAGCCAGACTCTGAGCTGATTTCACATCTTTCTGGACTATAGGAGTGGGAGTTTCTGATTGTGGATTAGTATAGAATTTCAGAGTGTTTCCTTCCAGCGTGGAATACCACTTTAGACTGGAAGGAAGGTTGATTTTCAGAAATAGAGAGGACCCCCCATCACCAGTCTGTTGTCCTACTGCTATGACTGTCACGTCTGGAATTTGGTTGTTCTGGAAGTGAAATTCTACTTGGTCAGATTTTTGTTCAACCATGTGGCATGTGCCGTTTAAACTAACATGGTTGACACTCTGTTTTAACTTTATTGGTCGGCTAGTCTGGGTCCAGAGGACCTTGTTTACACAATCTATTAGGGGTGACAACCTTCTCAGGAGGTCATTCCCTAGTAAACAAGGGGTGCCCTCCGGGGTCACAACTATGACCGGGTGTTTCAACTTATGTCGCCCAATTTTAATGTCCAAGTCTGCAGTCCCCTCAACGGGAATTTCCTTCCCGTCAAAGTTCTGTAGTTGTCCCGGAAGAGAGGTGAGAGGAATTTGGTAATCCTCTCCCCTTCCTGCATTCAGTTCATCAAAGGCCCTTCTGGACAGAAGGGTAGCTTGAGATCCCGTGTCCACCAGTGCCGAGATTGTACCCTGCCCCTGTACTTGTACCGGGGCATAATATCTTCCCTCCTTCTCCTCAAGGGGGCACAGATAATGCACATTTTTGGACAACTGGTGGGCTAATTTTCTGGTTTTGGACATCGCTAGCGAAGAGATTTGGGCAGAATTCTGTGGAGAGTCTTGGGAATCTGAAAGAAAAATTTGGCAACTGGAGATCAGAGCCATTGTGGGTTCCCCTGGTTCCAGTTCTGGGCCGCCCCCCCTTTTTGGAGGCAGTCCCCAGTATGGGTTTGAACCCGGGGATTTCCTTGCTGTTGGTTCTGGGATGAGATGGTGGGCGGCGGTAGCTCAGTCTCCACATCTCCCCAGTCTGGATTTGCATTCCTAGGGACCCATTTTTCTTTGGGAGGAGTTCCCCCCTCTCTGAAGGAGAAGATCCTTTTCTCAGGATCCTCTGAGGATCCCTCTCCCTCAAATTGGAAGATCTGTACCTCCTCCTCAAACTGAGTCTGTTTGGGTCTTTTGTTTCTCCTACCCCCCCTCTGCTCCTTAGGGGGCAGACTTTCAGGGGCAAGAGATTTTGTTTCCGGTTCCTGGGTTTCCAGGGGCGGTTTACAAGTGAGGAAGGAAGCTTCCTCCAAGGCTTTACACCCCCCTTCCCTTTGTGCCTCCTCCCTGGGAACCGGTGAGTTATCGGGGTGCTGCCCCCGTCATTGTTCTGGAGCACCAGGTCCAGAGTTGGGTGCGTTCTGCGCCGGCATGCCGATCTGAGGGTTCTGCTGAGCCCTCAGTATGTGACCCATATCCCGCGCCATGTTTTGAACCTGGCGCTCTAACTGGGAAACCCGCTCAGGCTGATACGGGGCCCTGTTTTCTCCCCTGGGCTGATCCCGGGAAGGGTAGCTGTCCCTCCTTTGGTAATACCCCTGGTTGGGAAGATTTGGGTACCCCTCCACCCTTGGCCTCCCCTCTCCCGGATTCAGTGGTCTGGGCTCAGGGAATTGGGGGAAGAAGGATGGATGGTTTTGGGGCTGAAAGTCGGGTGGATATCTGGGGAAAAAGTTCTGCCCAGGGTTTGGTAATTTTCTGCCCTCCTGTGGGAAGTTTGGAGGGAAGTTCCCTGGGTTAGGTGCTTGGCTGGATCCCCCCCCTTGGGCTGGAGGAGTCCACACATAACCCAGGATGGGTCGATTTCCCTTGTAACGGGGACTTACATAATCAGGAGAGCGAGGGACCCCATTTGTGGGGCTGCCTCCTTGGCTCCCTGTCTGTGACTGGCCCGAAGACCTTCTGGGCCTAGCATTATTAGGTGCAGGTAGGTTTTTAGGCCCCCCCATCTCCAAATCCAAAACGGGGGTGACCTTTACCTCTGCCACCTTGGCAGCAGCAGGGGTGCTGTTGGCTTTGGGGTTTTTCTGGGCATTACTTTTGCTATCTACCGGTTTCTGCACCTCATAGATCCGGGTAGCCTGTTCAATGACCCAGTCTAAAGATCTTTTCTCGTGAAAATCCCTCACGAGCTGGGTCATGATATATTTGGGCAAGGCATGGAAAAACGTATTAATAAATTCCCTGCTATCCGTGCGCACCCTTCTTGTGGTCTGTGCAAAAGCCCGCTTTAACTCCTGCACAAATTCTTGTGGGGCCTGATCCTCCCCACATTGCAAATTGTAGGCTGCCTTGCGAGCCTCTTGAGGATTTCTGTGAACAGAAAAATGTTTCAGGATGGCCGCCTTATATGTGGACCATCTTAAATGATTTTGGTCCTCCAGCCCCGCAAAGAAACTGGAGTATTCCGGGGAGAATGTCCACTTTACATATTGAATACAGCTTTGGCTGTCCTTCAAATGGAAAGTCTCCATCATTTGTTCAAACAACTCTAAGTGCTCCCAAACAGAATACTTAGCGTTCTTATGGTAAGGCGTGATGACGCTCCTGATCGCCTTAATCTGCTTTAAGGGGTCCTTAAGCAAGGCCCTTTTTGCCTTATTGGCCTTTTTGGTTCGGGTAACCCTTGTCCATTCATCCTCGGACTCAGAGGCACTGCTCCCAGAGGTTCCCGTCTGATCTTCCAGGTTTTCCCGGATTCTGCGAGCCTGGGAATGGCTGGCAGAATGTGGGGACCTGGTCTCCTGTGTCCTGCGCAGTTCAGAGGAGTCTTCAGATTCCTCCTTGCTGCCAGGATTTGATGGGTACCCCCTCCACTGACCTAACTGGGCAGAGGTTTTCAGGATGCCCTTAATGGGCCTACTCTCCTGGGGTTCCCCATTGAACTGTACTGTACTTGGGTGCCCATACCCGGATGCCCACCCCTCCATTCCTGAGTGGTACTGGCCTATGAGCCCCATACTCTTAGCTGGATAGTAATCTGCCATCCCTGTGGCCCTGTGCTCATGTGCGCCAGGGGACATGGGGGTGGTAGAGTCCAGGGACTGGGGGAGATGAAGGCCCCTGGTGGTAGGGCTCCTGCGGTTATGGTCAGGAATCTCTCTTTCCCAGCGGACCTCATCTCTATCCGCCCCTGCTCCCTGTTGCAATGCAAGAGCCTGCATTTGTGCTTTCAGTTCCTCTGTTAAGGCCTTACTCGACTCTATCAGTTTCTCCTGCATCGCTACCTGTTGCTGGAGCCTCTCATTGTGTTGACAGAGGGCCTCATTTTCCCTCTGTGTTTCCTGATTGGTCCTGGAGCACTGGGCCAGTCTTTGCTGCAGGAGGGTTACCTCCTGAGCTGTGTCCCTATTGGCCTGCTCCTTTCTTGCTAGAGCATCCTCCACCCTCCTGGTGTGCTCTACCAAGTTCTGGTTTTCTTTTTGGAGATCACCCAGCCCCTGGAGGGCCAGGTGATTTTCTTCAATTTTCCTTTTTAAATGGCAGACTTCCTGGCCTAAGGCGTCTCTTTCCTGACTAAGAGCCTGCATCTGTGCTGCCAGGTCGTCCCTTTGCCTTTGGAAGGCACCAGCATTCTGGCGCTCCTGATCAAACTCTGCCTGGGTATCCAGGTCTTTCAGAATTAGTTTGTTGCTCTCTGCCTTCACTCTATCTAGGTGGCCTTGCAGGGTGACTACCTGCTCAGCACATACCCTGTTGAAGTCCAGTTGTTGCTCCAGCTTTTTCTGGTTTTGCAGTAGGGAGTCCAAACCTTCTTGGTATTCCTTCTGCAAGGCCAGAAATCTGGTATCCTGTTCTACCTTTTCCTGTTGCAGCACATCCATATCCTTCTTTATTTTAATGATGTGCTGCCTACTATCATCCTCTGACTCCTGGCTCCTCTGCAGCCTCTGCTCAGAAGAGTCCAGATCAGATTGGGCCTTCTGTAATGCCATCTGTTGCCTATTTGCCAGATTTTGGCTTTCAGCACATCTATCCTGCATGTCTCCCATATATAGGTACAGGTATGCTGCTATCCTGGCAATCTTATTGTGTTCCTCTTTGGCTTTAGGAGCCATATATAGTTCACTCAGGGCCACATGTAAGGGACCCTGATCTCTATATATATCTGACCCTGTTTCAGTGACCTGTTGTGTAATGGCCTGCAACCACGCATCCTGGCCCTGCTCAGCCCATTCACCTCTCACAAATAGCTTATGCAAGAGGTGCTCTCTGGCTATTTTCATGTCTACTAAGGTCGTCATTCTAGAGATTGGTCTCTGTCCTGACTTACGGAAGTTAGTATTTTATTTTTGCAGAACAGAACTTTTCTTGGAGTGTCCCTTTTGAGGAATGCTTTACAGCGTAATGCAGCGTGGTGATCCGCGCGGATGTATGTATCCCGTCAGTTAGCACACTGTATTAAGCTGCACAAGTGGTATTCTAACCCAAACGTCCGGCTCGAGCCCCCAATTTGTAAGAGGATTCAATTCAACACTACAGCTAAGTCAACGCCTAGTCTATAATACTGAATGAAAACCCTTATTGATATATCTTTATGTCCAGTTCATGCGTTCTGGATGACTACCCCTATATAACACCCCTCTCTTGGAATCCCCCTGACCCCACTGAGCCAAGAAGTAGTTCTGTTTTGCAAGTTTAAAAGGTTTATTTGATAATTTAAAATATATATATATCACACTTTATAATAAGTTAATAATTGAATAGCACACTTAATCTGATATGATAAAGATCAACAACGGAGAATCTGGCACTAGCACACTTCTTTATAATTACTAAGGAGTTGAGATGAAATGGATAAGGTAGCACACTGGTAAATAGGTACAGAAGTATAATGTGGTAGAAAATGCTTTATAGGGTTCAAGGAAATGCAAGGTTGAATGAATGAAATGCAGTATAGAAAATACTCAATATGATTTCAACAAAACAATGTAATCACTTTTCTCTGGCTATTCACTCCCCCCCTCTTTATGCAATGCAAGGGAATGGGAGGAAAGCACGCAGTTCTCAGAAATGCAATCAATGTAATCAGTTCACCCCAGCAAGCTTACACTACAGAAAACAGATAGGAGTTTTGAAAACACAGGCCCAAATTGCTTTGATATGTGCTAGCAATGGATGAGAAATATGCTGGAAATGCTTTTAATTCCCTTTCAGAGGTTCAGGGTGAGTGGTATCTAGTTAATATTAGCTCAGGCTCACTCTTGCAATGATTCAGGAATGATTAGCAGGTTAAACGAATTTCTGGCAAATGGAAGGCAAAACTGCTGTCTTTTTACACGTTGAGAAATTTGCAAATCGCGGCAAAATTCGCGGATGCGCCGAGCGCTATTACAGAGGAACCACAAGGACTATCCCTATCGTTTTGGGGTCCTAGGAAAGCCTAGGATCTCATCTTCCAAATGAAAGTTACTGCAAGTCTCTAGCACAAACGGTTGCGGAGATATGAGCGATTAAATAAAGGTCGTTTTTCAGATTTGAAATTTTAAAGTTCAAAAAGACACGTGCAACGTGCAACTCGGAAATGACAAGTGACAGCTTTACAAATGACAGGTGACCGTTAGGAGACAGTTCTACTTAGATTAAAATAGGATTGAATTATATTATTTTAACTAGGAGATTGGATCTGCACAGTTTTCTAGGTACTCACACTATATTCTTGAGTGAAATGGGCCTCATCACGGATCTGGTCAGGGTTTTAAACTGGACTCTGGTCTGGTCTGGCCTCTGCACTTCACAGTGATCTGGGTCAGCTCTCTTTCTGGATCTCTGGTCTGGGTCTCTAGTTCTGGATAGATTGAAGTCTCTAGTTTGGCTCTCTGGAGGTTTGATGGAGGTAAAGTATGGATTTTTCCGGCAGAGCGTCCCGCTGCAGATGGAATTTGAAGGTCTCTATCTGTCCTGTCTGTCTGCTTTTATGTGTTTAGAATGTGGGTGTGTTCTAGCATCACTGACCCTACCTCTCTCTCAGCTTCTAATTGGTCAAACTTCCATTTATCATTTGATTGGGGAATGAACTGTGAGTCAGCGTGATGTCATTTTACAGCCTGCAGAAAGTCCACTCCTCCTGTCAACTTACACACAAATCTAGATTTGAAACAAATACATATTTGCAGAGGTACATATTGTTTTAAAATCATATGCACCCATCATGCATTACAGGAGGTATCCCCTGTTCAAACTCTGCTCTTCCTGGGAGCTTGCATTCAGAAATGGCACATATTTCACTTTTTAACTGATTTTTCAATTTCTGACATTGACCCAACTTTACATACATGTGTGCAGGGAGTATGGACATTAACTGAAGAAGTTTCAGATTTTTAACATGCATACATTTAGAGTTATATCCACTTTTCCGCTAAAACCCCCCTGAACATGCCACCGGGTCGAAAAACCTCTTAAAATGTGGGCAGAAAAATCACAAGAATTATGGTATCATTTATAAAATTTTCACATGTCCGCTCTATGAATGATCCATCTTTTTAAAGTTATGTTCTGGCTCCAAAGGGGTGTGGTTTCCTCTCAGCACAAGGTAGAAATACTGGTTTATCCAGTTCTGCCAAGCCAGCTTGCTCTCACAGGCAGTGCCCCTCCCCTTTCCTCAGGAGGAAGCCACTTTTTACGACCATTTACGACTCCTGCCAATAAAACATTTGCCTGAGCCAGGACAGGGCTTTGTTCACTTTCCTGCAGAGCACAGGTAATTCAATTATCAGATAGATGGCATATCCTTAGTGTGAGCAGCAAAAGGGCAGCTAGGCCTGGGAACACAGCTGTGACTCAAGTTTCACTCCTGATGGGGGTAGTTGCCAGGCACATTGGAATCTCTTTAAGCTGTCATTTCTGTTCCCCAGTTTCTGCATTCAAATAAAACTAAACATTTTTACATATGCAGCTAGAATGCTGATTCTAAGTGCAAAACTATGACATTTCAACAGTTACAAAGGCATGTGACACCAAACATAGGTCACTCAGTCAATTTAAACATTTAGATTTTAGTGTCTTTAAATCCAGTGCAACTTAAACTGCTGACTCCATAGCTCAGCCAGTTTTGTTATAAGCATTGTTCTGGGCTCTTCATTTCCCAGATTTTGTAGGCACACAAAACTCCATTCTACCAAATGTCTGCTGGTGTTCAGTGAATATTTTGCACATATTGCAATGTTTGAAATAGGCACTTTGGCTTGCCTTCAGAGAAACACAGGGTGGTTTTAAACTGCCGGCTTTTGGATAGTGGTGAGTACTGGTACTGCACCCATTTTTGGGATTTAAGAAAATGAATTCCCAACAATTCTAGGTTGCATTTGGCAATCAGCATTGCCATTCCCAATGGTTTCAGACTACTGTGCGGGTAGTCCAATGGTGATTTTAAAGCGCTTTGAAGCTAACCGGCGCTACTGTTTTTCCTTTGGCAACCCATTTCCCTCATGGCAACCCGGCCTTTCATTCTCGCACTGGTGGGTGGCAAGTGAGGCAACCATTTCGGTGTGCGCACAAACTGCGCAGCTTTCCTGGATTTCGGCGCACATGTGGGTTTTCCGCCATCTTGAATTTTCTAAGCCCACAGCACCAAATGTTGTGGCATGATAGCTTAAACGTGGGTCAGGACACCCAACATTGTGTCACACTTTCCTGTAACTAGAGGTGTTGGACTCTGGACACCAATACCAGAGTTGCGCTGTACTATACTGTGCTATAATGGCAGCAAGAGCTGCTGGGGTAATGGAAGACCATATGGTCTGCACTGGTTTGTACTACAAAAGTAGTACAACCCATCCATCCTCTTATTCCCAGAGGCATAGACGTTTTGTTATTGACATTAGGCATGGAAAGCACACATCCAAAGCAGAAGTTTATAGGGTGTTAATGGAACACTACAGGTAAGAGAAGTGGTGCCACCAGATGGAGTGTGGCACATGACATTCATTCACCCTTAATCTCATTCTCTGTGCTGAATCTTCTTCCTGATCTGGGATAGCTGGCCCATCACAGCTAATCTCTCTCCCTATCAATACCTCCACATTCGCCCATACATACCCTCACAGTGCCCTTTAACAGGCAAAATAGGACCTCAGAATCCATGGCAGCTAAGTGCCCTAGACATTGAAGGAAAATACTGGACCCCCAAGGTCAAGGTCTCCAAGGTTTAGAAACATCAATAGTTTTAATTCTCAAAGGTTTATCATTAACAAGCTCTCCACATTTGAATTCTAAATCACAGCTCCTTTTAAATATTTGTCATGGATCCATACACATTTTGGCTATGTTTTGCAAACCTGAACTTCCAAGGAAAATCATAATATTGGAAGTTGGTTGACATAAGATGGGAATAATAGATGAAAAGGCACAAACATAATGCATAACATCTGATGCACTTTGTGGCAGAACACAAGGTCTGAGCCCTGACCCTGGTTCCCTGTGCCTCATACTTGCAATGCAGTCACATTGCGCTACCTTGGTGGGCACTCAGTTCCTTAAGGTTTCCCCATGTATTAGCCCTTCACAAAACCTGAATTAATATGCATGGTCACTTTTATTAAAGTACTTTTTAATCTGACCCTCTATCCTGAAAGGTTGCTTTCATCTCAAAGCATTAAAACCAAGCAAATTAAACTCCAACTGAAACTTTGTTTTGAATATGTGGGTTATATAACAAGAGATATTGCTTCAGTCAGAAGTACTCTAACCTGAGGCATAGGTAATCAGCATAAGGGCTCACAGCCGTGGCCCAAACTATCCCTCACATCCAATCATCTATGTTGACTTGACAGTCGGGGCGCTCTACATGAACCTGGTAATAATCGTGTAATGGAGGGGGGCAAAGGCCAGGAAGGTCGGGCAAATGAGAGAATGCCGCATATATTACTAACAGCCCCTGTTGTGCAGAAAAATAATGAGATCAATAAGGACATTGTCAGACCCACAAGTATGGACATCATGAGATACTACGGTCCGTGGTGGAGTCCAGTTCTCTGCAGAATGTGGGGGCCGAAGCACAAGTAAATTATTTGCAGAAAAACAATACATATTACTTGCGACTGTTGAGAGCCATCAGACCCTATATAAGTGAAGCTAACGCTGCAAATATCGCAAGAGCGACTATTCTGTCCCGTTTGGACTATGGCAATGCGATGCTAGTGGGCGCCACCAAGAAGGAGTTGAAACTATGCCAGGCTATGCAAAATGATGCCGTTCGCATTGTTAAGAAAATCAAATATGGAAAGCACATATCAGCGGCAAGGAAGAATCTTCATTGGCTCAGAATTGAAGAGCGAGTCCTCTTCAAGGCCAAGACGATCGTTCATAGATGCTTATATGTCAAGGCCCCAAAATATTTCAAGGAGAAATTATCTATCTACACACCTAGGAGAAACCTGAGATCAGCCGACATAGGCCTCCTGGTTTTCCCATTGGTCAAACGAGCAGCAGGTGGTGGCAGAGCTTTCCCGATTAGAGAGGCTAAGTCCTGGAACAGCCTTCCAGTGAATTTAAGACTGCAAGGTAATTATAGCAAGTTCAGGAAACTATTGAAAACACATCTTTTCCAATAACTTTCTGACTCTACAGGGCCTCCTTAGGTATATATATCACTGACTTGTTCCTCGCTAACCAACATTGGTTTATCTTACCCTCTTAATATGCTACTTTTCCTCTCAGGATGTCTCCGCGCCCTGATGCCTGCGGGCTGTCGGCGCGTTACAAACACATAGAAATAGAAATAGAAATAGAATGGGAAACAGAGGTGGAAGAGGAGACAGAGGTTGTAAAGAACAAGTCACCAATTGAGGAGCTGGAGCTGACGCCAAATAATGAAGGGATAGGTAAGGATCAGACATCTTGCCCAAGCAATGAAGAGTATGACATGGAAATAGAATTGTTTATGAGGGTGACAGTGGTGGCAAACAAAAATGCCAATTATATGAGCAAAATACCCCACCCCGACACCGCAGACAGCCCTCTTAACAGTGAAAAAAGGCCCACCTAGGAGCAAGACATTTGATGTGGTACTGGGCACCTGAGCCATGATCCATGCCCCTATTCAGGACCAAATTTCAGCTAGTATGGCCATGGCTGACAAAGTAAAAGAAGATCTATCAAAAATATGCACGGATATGCAAAGTATTGGGAGAGGTGACACAAGGAAGATAATGGAGGGAAGGGGGATCCCGGTTCGATTAGAAGTCAATCAACAAGGAACTAGAAAGACCTTTGGAATCAATACTAATCGGATCCTCCAGCCAAGGGGTACAAATGTTAAAGATATTTGTACTGCGCACCGTCACCAATAGAATTGGTCCCCAGGTGCTCTGCCGAATCTGCAAACAAGAAGGTGGGATGGGTTAGTAGGGTGAAGAGGGGGTAGGATAGTGAGAGGAGTGGTGTTTTGTTGGCAGCTTCAACTCGGTATATACCGTGTGCTGAGCTTTTGGTGCGAGTATCACAACAATGTCAGTCCTCGTGTGCTCTGGGTGTGGTTTATGTGTTGTAGTGGTGTGGTGAAGTGCATGCGGCTTGTGGTGCGAGAGGTGGTTGTGTTTGTTTTTGAGCAAGATAAATAAGTAGAACGTTTTGAGCTTTTTTTGGTTAGTGGGTTATATGCTTTGCTGCTAATCACAGCATGCCTGAATGCCTGGATTTTGGGAATCCTGCCTGGTGCGAAAAGTGGCTAGACTTGAGAGTCATGTACCATGGGGAAGAGGCTTTGCCCAGCAGAGCAATTGAGTATAGTATCTCACTTTGCTGGATTTGAGAAATCATTGAATAATTCATTACAGTCCTAAAACACAGCTAGAATTTGGAGTCAAAGGGAGAGAGAGGCCCATGCCTGGCTGGAATTCTGGTTTTGGCGCAATGCATTCCCTGTTGTATTCTGATGAACTATGTACAGTGAGGTTGAAGTGTCTATTCTCCTCCTTGGATGTGGGAGCAGGAGTAGTGGTCTCCTCTTAATTTACCATCTATGTGAATATGTCTGCTTGAACTTTGGGTGTGGTACGGGCCGGGATGCTGTGGATGAGTCATCAAGTTATTTCATCTTGGTCTGTCTATCTGTTCAGAATATAGTGTTCTCCTCTTGTGGCTATCTCTCAAGATGTATTATGGTATGTCATCGGGTGTGTTCCTTGGATTCTGTTTGTTTTCGGTTGTTTGGTAGGGACCGAGGTCAGATTCTTTATTCATCGTTGTTAGCGGTGTGGGCGTTCTTGTAGGTGGTCTTCTAGTTATGCAGTGAAGAGCCAGGATTTGAGCAGTTTCCTGAATACTAGGTGGTTTCTTGTGTTCCGTACGATCTTTGGTAGGTCATTCCACATTTGCAGTGCCTGGTGAGAGAACGAGGATCCTCCAAGTTTTCTTTTGTTGTAGGGTTTCGGTTCTAGGCGGTTGTCGTTGCTTAATTTGAGCATTCTTGTCAGCTGGTGTAGGCGTAATTTGTCTCAGGAATTCTGCACCTTGGTTGTGTATAGCTCTGTGCGTGATGTACATGGATTTGAATTTTATTCACTTTACAAAAAGAAGAACTAACAAAATTGAACAGAAGCACGAGTTATACAGAAAGTGACTCTGAATCAATTGGCTACTTGGATTCTGAGAAAGGAAATCTTAGACCGAAACAACAACAAAAGTCACAGAAATGTCCTGGACCCAATAAAAACAAGGAAAAAATTAAAACAGAACCAGTGGACCAAGCAATTCTAATGTCGGCATTAACAAGTGCACTCTCTCTGTTTTTAAAGATATATGAAACCATAGATGGGAGCTTTAAGGACCAGGCCACCATTATTGCTATTATGCATTCTAAACCCATATATTTGAAACCTATGTGACAGCAAGAGCAGAATCAATGGAGAATGCCAGAAAGGAAGGTGATTTAAGAGACCAACGCATACTTTAACTCATCACTGAAGGCTTATGAGAAATGAAATTCTACCAGAAGCATTTAAACCTCTAAAGGATGGCATGGAGACAAAAAACGTACTAAAGGATTGGTCCAGATAAGGAAGATGGAGATTTTAAGGATCCCAATGTAGTACGGAAGGCAAGTAATGTGTCTAATCCAGAAGCATGGCAAAGAGCAAGAGGATGGCCAAAGGAAGTACCCAGGATCGAGGGTGTGATATTTGACCCCTGGCTGATGGTGGTGGAAGTAGATAAAGAAAGTGAAGAAGGTGTAGTGAGAACAATGATTCAAGACCCCAGTGAAGGCCAGGAGAAAAATTGTGTGGACGACAGACAGAAAGTACTTCTGGCAGAAGACAACGAAGAAACGTACTCCCTCGAAGGAACAGGGGAAAGAAGACCAGATGATAAAGTAAACTTTGAGCTCTTTGGCCCACAACGGAACAAAAAGCAACAAGCCTGAGAAAACAAGTTCTTGCAAACAAAGAAGAGTAAGAATGAGTCACAGAACAACCCAATGATACAAATGGGTCAAGGAAATTATTAAGAAACATAAAAGAAAGTCTTTTGAGCATAGAGGATATGAACCGAAATAAAAGCAAAGTACGAAACCAAGTAGAAGATAGGCCAGCACCCGTGGCAGTAAGAATATCAGAGGACACAGAGCATGAAAATGAAGTCAGAAGCCCTATAGATCCTGAGTTATGGAAGATCTCAGTTTATGATGATGAGGATATTGAACTTGGGGGTGACTTAAAGGTCTCCTCAAAATCACCAAGTTAACCGAGTTAAGGTGCGATGAAGAGAATATTATAAAAGAAGAAATACATAGAAAACAGAGTTAAATTACAGCCATAAGGCAAAAAGGAAAAACTGCAGTAATATTAGAGAGGGTCTTGACGGCAAAGGCTGAATTGAATTTGAACCGTTATATTGTGATGAGACTTTTACACCACATTCCAAATTTAAGAACAATTGAATCCGATCGTAGATTTCCCCAAAGAAAGAAAATATGACACAGTGTGTCTCAAACATTTCTAAGATAATACAAAAATTACTAATTGAAGCGGCCCCCAGTTTCAGACTATTAGGGTTCGATATTGAAATAGCTTTGGTGAATGTATAGAGGGGCTTGAGGAGAAGGAATAACCAAGATCCCAGAACAAAAAAGTGATGTTGACAAGGAAGGAGGCAAATCACCAAAAGGGCACAAGACCAAAGGCTGTTGGGGTCTCGGACAATGAGGAAAATGAAACGATGAGCGTGACCCAGGTTTCTTAAAAATAACAATTGATCCAATAGGCAGGGGTAAAAGAAGAATTGAGGAGCACAACAAAAAAATATTAAATCCCTATATACAAGAGGATATATCTTGGGATTGGCTGGCAGGTGCGTTGGTGACGAGAAAAAGCAACTGTTAACACCAAACCCAGGATAACAAGATTGTGATGGGTACCAGAACACAAGGGGGTTCTCCCATTTATTTAACATGATGGAGATAGAAACTAGGGATTTGGAAATCCTATGCCTCCAGGAAACCTGGTTAACGCACAGGCCCATAATGAATGGTTATAGTATACTCTCAAATAATGCAGTAAAAGGGCCAAAAGGCTGTGCAATGGCTGGCCTAATAACAATTATTAGAAATGAAATAGGCATGGAGATTATGGAAGAGCGCTCACCAAACCCTTATATTCAATCACTGATCATTGGCCTAAGAGGACCCGAGGGTACAGGGAAGCACGTCTTGGGTATAATTAACATCTATTGGAATGACAAAAGATATGACACAGAACAATTTGTAAGCTTGGTGATGAAAGTGATTGATAACATGTACTAAAAATATAAGAATGTGTGGCTGATTCTGTGCGGTGAACTGAACACTGAATGAGGAGAGATAGGGAGGCAGTGTAAAAGAACGTATGTAGCGAGTGGAAAGAAAGCAAGAGCGGAATGGTGGAAAACAGAAAACGTGAATTAGAAATCTGCGGATATTAAATGGCCAAATAGCCAGTGATATTCCAAGCTCCCCAATGTGGTGTAGAGGAGAACAAAATTCAGTCGTAGATTACTACTTTACATCTCAGAATGTGTATGATGTAGTACAGTCATTAGAAGTAGTAAGCATGCAAAATAGTGACCATGATTTAGTGAGACTGATATGGAACGCTCCATATGAGAAAGATTTTTAAAAAATTGCAGGTAAGAGTAGATGTTGAGTCGAATAAGATCAGGGTGCATATTAACCAGGAGGCAGTCAATAGATTAACAGAAAGCTTTAAAGAGAAGGTGAACACACATAAGAGCACCGCAGACTACCTACCTCTGTTGGAAAGTTTGAAGGACAAAAAGGGGAGACCTAGGAATTGCTACCGTAGGTAGATGCATGCATATGATAGTGAGATCGCGACAAAGAAAAAGCTGCTAAGAAAGGATATCAGAGAACTAAAAAAGCTACTGGCTATAACACGACAAAAGCAGTGTCGAGCTCATAAACAGCAATACAACATAGATGGCAGATCTCCTATAAAAGTACTAGAGAACTGTGGAAGTTGTTAAATGAGGAAGACCAAAACCAACAGATAACCCAAATGAATCCCATACCAGAAGCTAAGTGGGTTGAACACTTCAGAGAGTTGTTTAAAAAACCAGAAAGGATGGAAACAATCAGCGTAGATGCCTCTGACTGGAACATACTTTTTAAAAAAGAAGAGCTGGTAGAGTTGATTTGAAAGGCTAGTAGGTTGCGAGCACTTTGCCTGGATGGATTAACAAACGCAATGCTTAAATCAGCCGATGATGAGTAGGCTGATTTTGCAGTGTCACTATTCACAGAGGTGGTAAAAACCAAGACAATTCCCCCTTCTTGGAAGAGGGCAGTGGTGGTGCCAATTTTTAAGAATGCTAATAGACTAGAGGCAAGAAATTATTGGCTGATTGCACTTCTGGATGTGCTTGGCCGTATTGTCACAAAGAGTACTGGCCTGGGCAATAAAAGCAGGACACATAGACGAAAGACAGGCATGATTCACCAAAGGCGTAGGTTGCACTCATAATTTATTCCTGGTTAATCTACTAAAAGCTAAAGTTCTGCAGTAAGGGAAGAAATTCTACTTTGCATTTCTTGATCTAGAGCTGGAGTTCAATGGAATAAATTGAGAAATACTCTGGAGCAAGTTAACAACTTGGGGTGTCCAAATGGCCTAATAAGGGCCATGAAAGCATAGGGCCTCATAACTACCCTGGTGGTCCAGATACAACGGCACTTGTAAGCTTGCTGGCGCCATTGCATCCGGACCGCCATACTACGAGCTGTGCTCATGGGTGCCTGTCAGCCCACCAGGCCTAACCTGGTGGGCTGACAGGCACCCAAGAGCACAGCTCGTGGATGCACCGGCACTCCCTTATTGCCGGCACCCGCGAATGGGCAATTACCGGGTCCACAAACTCGGCATGACCCCGTTATTGCCCATTCGCTGGTGCTGGTAAGAATGCAACTCCAGCGGCAGCGGTACTGGTTTTGCCGGCACGGCTACCGCCGGAGTTGTAATGAGGTCCATTGTATGCAAATACATCAGTCCAGGTGAGATTAAGTCATTCAGGGCTCATGACAAAAGAAATTGAAACAGCGAGAGGCCTGAAACAGGAATGGCGCCTGGCACCAGCAATATTTAGCCTGTTTGTCTCTGACCTGAAAGAGGCAATGAAAGAATCTAGCACATTGATCAGACCCAAATTGGGCTGCAGCAGAAATTGGTAATGCTGCAGGAGTATATAGATCAAAACAGCCTTAAAATAAATGCAGCAAAGACAGAGATCCTACTCTTCCAACTGGCAAGGGTAAAGAGAAAGTTACCGATGGACACTGAGAGAGTTGTAATCCAAATGTAATAATCATTAAAGTATTTGGGAATGAACATGAATGGTTGTGGAAGAGACCTTATGAGAATAAGGGAGCTTACAAATAAAGACAAAAAGCCGAGCAGCCCAACGCAAAAAGATCACATTTTTAGGCTTCTCCATGGCTCCGTTAATAACGCTCTACAAACAAAAACTTGCCCTGAAAATCTATTGTGGAGCAGAGCGTTGTTGGGCATACCGTGGTAGATGTGGGAAACACTAGAGAGAATCGCTTGGCGTAGAGTGTTAAAGGCATGGTCTAGTAAAAATTTTTATTGTCCCTACGGGTTGGCCATGTTTTTTTAAGCCTAAGTGGCTCGATTTTTGAAAACATTCCTATGGACCTTACCCGAGTTTTAGTCCATTAAACGCACGCGAGAACAAGCACCAGGGAGCCGCCATTTTCTGATAATCCTATCTTTTCCCCGATCGCCCTGGCTGACCTGCTTTTGTGGCACTAAATCAATTCCCCCGCCCCTGAGCCTGTCATCAGCAGACTCGTACCGCCCATTTCCCAACGCCAAAGCACGTCTCGTGTCAACATTCGCTGCGCTTCAGCTAATGACGTGTCGCCATGGAAATGGCAGGACGCCTCTCTCCTCAATAAGTATAAACAGACCGTTTCACAACACACAGCAGCCGATTTTCGATTCCATTCCTCTCTCTGTGTTACTTTGAGTATTCTGTGACTCGTTTCAGTGCTCTGGTCAGCTACCTTCGCTGCTTGTAGCCCGTGCGAACAGATACCAGTACCACCGCTATAAATTATTTTAGTTTGTTTAACACACAGGCTTAAATAATGCCCTACATGTACAAGCCCAAGTATACCAAGGAGGAACTACTGGAAAGGGAAGCACGCGAAAACGATGGGGATTCGGACGGCAGTTGGCAGGACGAATCAACAGATGAAGAGCCTGGGCCTAGTCGCATGGACGGCGTCTCCACCTGGTGCACATGCAATCGGTGCGAGCTAATGCCAACTGAGGACGAGAACTGCTGCTGCCGAGAAAACTCGGGATGCCTGGCCTACATTTCGGAAGGCGAGCCACGATCGCAATGCATCACCGAGCTGCCAGACTTCAGGACAGCCTGCCTCACACGGGCCGTGTTGAGAATAATGATGGTGCTTATGCACGAACTTCGAGCAACTGTTCGTCCTCGTAATCCGAGTAACGAGTAAGTATACTCTGCTTGTCATGCCACTCCTATTTCGTGGTCTTCTACTATATCCAAAATTACATCTACATATCATTGTAACGCATGTAAGTCGTTGAATAGTGTGCATTGTCTAGATAGCATTTGTCCGTGTAAAATGCCATTAGTTACAAGAATTGTCATTGACAACAAACGTTTATTAAACTTATCTTGGTCATTTAAAAACAGTTTGTTTCATTCCTTTTCATAGGTGGTACAGGCTGGTGGCCTATCGTTCCTTTACATGGTGGCTTCACAGGAGGCTTGGACACCGCGTTCGAAGAGTGATACCCGCCTGTGCCGTTCGTGCCATTAGAGAAACGTTCCCGAGTGACAGCGGTCAGTACAGGGGATTTTCTCTCGCTGTGCTGCAACCTGACCTGTATAATCTTTAAAGTCTTGTATTTTTGTATCATGAAAATAAGATACAAAATAAAACACCACATATATTTTAACAACGGTTGTCTCGATTTTTTAAATGAATCAAGTGTGTCTCCATTCAAGGATGGACGTCAGACATCTGTGCTCCGAATGGGTGAAGGTCTGGTTGCTGTGAAGCAGGGTGGTCACTATCTATCTAAGCTAACATAACATATTCTCGATAATGCATGCACTAAAACACACTTGTTCAAAGTCTTTCAGTAGGTTATGTCTCTATAAAAGTCACACATATTTCTATACTAACATTTACCATTGGATTATACAGTCTTGACCACTATATTACACCGGTTGAAGTGTGGGTCTGTGCTCACAAGAATCTCCAGTATGTGGCATTTGTTATTGATAAGCAACGATATTCTATCATTGATATAAAGGCGATATACTGTATATTGATATAAAGGCGGTTCGCGCCGGTGGATGCGCGCTGGCATGGGGGGCTGTCAGGGGCGCGAAAGGCCAAGGTGCCAAACTGCATGTACACTTCAAAAGGTAGACCACGCCAAGGGGCCATTGTTCACATGGTCTCCTCAGACCCCGTGTCTCCAGGCAGGCCTCCGCTGAGGCAGGCCGCCCCCCTGCAATACACATAAGTGTGTCTCCATTCAGCAGTCTTCCTGTGCCTTAACTGCACGCCCCAGGCCCATCCATCCCACCCCCCTCTATCAAAGGCGGTTCACACCCAGGGATGAGCGCTGGCATGGGGGGCTGTCAGGGGCGCGAAAGGCCAAGGTGCCAAACTGCATGTACACTTCAAAAGGTAGACCACGCCAAGGGGCCATTGTTCACATGGTCTCCTCAGACCCCGTGTCTCCAGGCAGGCCTCCGCTGAGGCAGGCCGCCCCCCCTGCAATACACATAAGTGTGTATCCATTCAGCAGTCTTCCTGTGCCTTATCTGCACGCCCCAGGCCCATCCATCCCACCCCCCTCTATCAAAGGCGGTTCACACCCGGGGATGAGCGCTGGCATGGGGGGATGTCAGGGGCGTGAAAGGCCAAGGTGCCAAACTGCATGTACACTTCAAAAGGTAGACCACGCCAAGGGGCCATTGTTCACATGGTCTCCTCAGACCCCGTGTCTCCAGGCAGGCCTCCGCTGAGGCAGGCCGCCCCCCTGCAATACACATAAGTGTGTCTCCATTCAGCAGTCTTCCTGTGCCTTATCTGCACGCCCCAGGCCCATCCATCCCACCCCCTCTATCAAAGGCGGTTCACACCCGGGGATGCCCGCTGGCATGGGGGGCTGTGACGGGCGCAAACGGCCAAGGTGCCAAACTACATGTACACTTCAAAAGGTGTCCCCTGCCAAGGGGCCATCGGTCACATGGCCTCCTCAGACCCCGTGTCTCCAGGCAGGCCTCCCCTTCAAGCAGGCCGCCCCCCTAATACCACGACATACATACGTCATTCATTCACAAACACACCCCAGTTTCTAATACTTTAAAAACCACTCGATATGTCTCATGAGAACATCTTTGTGCTTTGCAAGTCAACTCCTGAACGTGCTACCTGGGAACCACTGAGATCTATGCTAATCTGCTCGTCGTCGTGCTATCCGTGAACTTCTGTGACCGCTTCGAGCATACCCATCAGTGCGCTACCTGTGGCCATCCACCTATTCTCCCGCAACATACTGCTCTGCTTGCTGAATCCAACTGTTTGTTGGTCAAGGTAAGGCCATGTATCCTGGTCATATTTCAGATTTTTAAATTTCTATCTATTTTCGAGTAGAGTACACAATAGTGCTATGTTCATTGGTCTTATTGCTATTGACTTGAGTTTCCATTGCTATGCTATCAATAGATCTATTTATTTTCATCTGTGTCTATTGTCATTGAATTACATCCTTCGGGGGTCCAGTCTATAATGTAAGCATGTTTCCTTCTCGTGCAAGACAGAACATCCAAGGGACGAGTCACATGTTCAGATTTCAGTCACATCAATTATACATTTCTGCAACTTATGCAAATACTAAGCAGCACATAATGAACTGGTATAGTTCCTTCGACCAAAACAAACCTTGCATTGATCATTGTATGATTCATTTACTTTTGTATCAAATCTTTACTCTTGAAGATTGTATAATAATGTCGATATTTACTTTTCAGATTTATCAACAATGCCTGCCTGTTCGATTAGCGGTTGCCCTTCGAAGACCCATGCGAAATCTGAAGGAACTACAATGCATGTATTCCCGGAAATTGTTGATCGAATAAGAGAATGGGTCAGACATTGCGGATACCCACTGGATGAGCTGGAAAGTAGAGTCCAACAAGTCTTAGAGGACAAGAGGGGTGATCGATACCGCATCTGCAGCCGGCACTTTTCCTTGGACATGTACACAACTTCTTGGGTAACAAAGAAGAATAAACGGCGAACGACACGGAAATTGCGCGAAAACGCTATTCCCACTCTATTCGTCCACATTCCGCCACCGGTGAGTCAAGTGTCCGGATTTAGCTTTCGGCCTTGCGGTAGTGTGTAGCCGAATGGATTAATTGATATTGTAGGTGTTCTATCCCTTGTAATAATTTCGATATTGATATGAGTGTATAGTTTTTTGAATAATGACACTTATCAATATATTCTTTTTCGATTTCATAACCCACAAACGCAATGTATATATATATGGGGACAGGGAACTGTGCTGTATTGAGCATTTTTCAAGTATTCTGTCGGCTTACATGGCTATTTTTAATATTGGCATTTCATTATCAATCATTAATTGACGTTTACAACTTCTTGACTATCCCTTGAATCTGAAGCAAGAACATTCTACATCCTTGACGTGGTCGCAGTTATCAACCACTTCTAGCACGTATCAGGTAATCTTACTAGGCTAATCCGCTACATACTTGTTTTATGCATGTCAAGTAATAGTTTTATTCTATCGTGTAATTATTTTACCGAATGTTTGGTTACTGCTTTCCAATTGATATACACCTTAGTTATCGTCCACTGGTGTTTGTTTTCAGTTCTAATTAGTGTTATCCATACTAATGCAAGTACTGTCTTTCAGGGAGATGCTGAAGCGTCCGCCACATCTACAACATTTCTAGATGTTTTTCAACATCAGGAGGTATGGATACTGACAGCTCCATCGAGCATCATCATCAGAGCTGGAATTCTTGTCGTTTGATTGTTCTACACAATGTTTCATTCGTGGTTAGCCGTTGATATGTACCTGTGCTGTCAACCCCAGGTGTGTGTTATGTTTTCACAATTGTAATCCTCACTAATGCAAGTACTATGTTTCAGGCAGTTGATGGAGCGTCAACCCCTGCACTTGATGCAGAGCCTGACATTCAAGTATACGAATCGGCGCAACAGCTTTCGGAAGTGCGCACTACATTTGCAACATCCATAGATATTCTTCAACACACGAGGTATGGATAATGACAGCTCCATCATGCGTGATCATATAACGTGATTCCATTTGCTATACTTTCTTCTCTATTAACGCAAGTGCTGTGTTTCAGGGAGACGACGGAGCTTCCACCACAATCACAACATCTCATTTAGATGATGCAGATGTAAAGGAATCGTTGAAATAAGTCGATGAAATGTGATCATATTTGGATTTTCCTTGATTCTTTTGGACAATGCATCTTTCGCGGTTATCTCTTTTTATGTACCTGTGCGTTCCACCCCAAGTGTGTGTATGTTTCCAATATTGAAAACCATACTAATCCAAGTACTGTGTTTCAGGGAGATGCGGATGCCTCCTCTCCAATACAACCATTCATGGCAGTCCATGCAGAGCCAGAGGTATGGATACTGACAGTTCCATCGAAATAGATCATCACTGGTCGAATACTTGTCGTTTGATTGTTGCACACAATGTTTAAATCGTATTTGGCTATTGAGATGTACCTGTGTGCTCGTCCTCACGTGTGTTTTATGCTAACAATATTTTGATACATAGTAATGAAAGTACTATGTTTCAGGGAGACGATGGAGCCTCATTCCGTGCTGTCTATGCGGATACAGAAAATATAGTTGTTGCAGCGCAAGAGGAAGGGAGGACATGCAGAAACGAATTGGAGCTACAGCGTGCAGATGTTGAAGGTCGAGTCAAAAAAGTTGCAAAGAAAAAAAAACAAAAAAAGGTTAGTTACAAACAGTTCATAACTTTAAAAAAATGTTTGTGCTGGGGACTATTTTATGTTTTTTTCCAGTCAATTCTACTACACTCCATCTTGTGTTTAAACTGAACATCCCTTTTCCAATCTCTCCTCCAGTTACCCGTGGGTGTCAGAACTATACACACACAGACAGTGAAGCGAATGAGAGATGTGGCTTGCCAGACCGTGTACACTATGGAGGAATTATTAATTGAGGCGAGGCGTGTTCAGGCTCGAGATGCTCATGTCCAATGGCCAGAACATGAATTAATTGTGTTTGGAGACTACAGCAAAGTTGCATTGGACCATAGCTACAGTGCGACCGCACCACCTCAAGAAGATGTTATTGAATGTATTGAAGATAGCTCTGAAGTAGTTGCAGATCAATTTACACAATCTACACCCGCCAAAATTTTGCCATCAAAAAACCTGTCGACATTGTTTTGTTCTCCCAACAATGTTGAAGTAATAGATGTTGAAATGACAGAGAATGAACCAGCCGCAGCATCAATAGACGCATCAGAACTTGATATCAGCGATATTACTTTCCAATGTGTTGAAATCTCCATAACGTCAAAGGCCGAAACAACGTTGACGCAGGATGACAGTCCAATGAAAGAGCGCAAATACATTGTATTCGACAGTTGTTTGATGGAAATTATAAGTATGCTGAAATGTGTGCATTCCATTAGAGGGAAAGTATGTGGGAAGCCATTGATTAATGTGACTCGTCAAATAAAAGGCAGTAACGTCAAAATAAATGCCGCCTGTAGATTAAATCATAGGTTCTCATGGTCTGCACAACCGATGCTGGGGAAACTGCCAGCAGGCAATCTACTGTGTGCAGCTGCATCACTTTTTAGTGGCTCCAGTTTTAGAAAGTTAGAGGCTTTCTTTCAGTTTGTGGGACTCCATTTCATTTCTAAAGCGCTGTACTACACATACCAACATGATTATCTGTTTCCGGCCATTAGTGATGCTTGGAAAATTGAACAATTGTCTCTAGCAAGTACATTCAAAGGCAAACGATTCAGGATAGCCGGCGATGGACAGTGCGACAGCCCTGGATTTTCTGCCAAGTACTGCACCTACCACTTTCAGGACATGGATAGTAAGAAAATTGTGAGTTCGGTGGTCGTGCAGATAACACAATGTACATCCTCAGTGGCCATGGAGAAACTAGGTTTTATAAAATCAGTGGAATATCTACAATCGAGGGGAATGCACATCGACCTCATAGCCACGGATAGACACGTTTCAATTGCCAAGACAATGAGAGAGCAGTTCCCACATATTAAACATCAATTTGACTTATGGCATCTTGCTAAATCAATCAATAAGAAAACCTCGGCTGCAGGGAAAAAAAAAGGTTTTGAAAGTATTTTGCAGTGGTCACATTCTATCACCAACCATCTTTGGTGGAGCTCAAAAACTTGTGAGGGGTCAGTGGAAATACTACTTGAAAAATGGCGGTCACTGATGCACTACTGTACCAACGTTCAACGCTGGACAGCAAATGAACATTTCCACCAATGTGAACATGGCCCTTTGTCCCCAGAGGAGGCACGGAAGAAGAAGTGGTTGATTCCATCTTCACCGACACACAAAGCATTTGAGAAGATTGTTTTCGACAAAACTCTATCAAGAGATTTGACAGGACTGACAGAATTCTGTCACACAGGAGATTTGGAGGTGTTCCACAATATGTGCCTAAAGTACAGGCCAAAGCGCTTGCATTTTAGCTTTCGGGGCATGAAACATCGCACTCTACTAGCGGTCTTGGCCCATAACAGCAATGTCGGACGTGAACAATCTAGGACTAGGGGTAAAGTAAGGATGCCTCGGTACACTAAGATGTTTTCAAAACGAAGTAAGCAATGGGTGATCAAACCAGTCTATGATGAAATGCAGTTCGACTTTGTGAAAAGCCTTATTGTTGCTGTGTTAGAGAAGCACAGATATGGAATTTTGGACATTTCTGTGCAGAGCAGTGATCCATTGCCACCGAACATTGCGACTGTGCCATGCCCACCCGAAGCACAGCTGATTGTGAAGTACAAATCCCGGTTTAAATAATTGCAATACGATTGTCTTTTTGTAAATAAATGTTATTGTACAGTGTACCTGTAAACCTAACCCCTACATTCACCATCATGGGTGGCGAACAAGCTGGGTGTCATCTTTGAATTCTTTGAATTCTCTCTATTCACCTCACATATGTGTATCTATATATTTTTCTCATGTCTCATCTCATGTAAATCTAAATGCACTGTTAACGGAGGGGAGGCTTGCGTATTGCAAATAATAAAACAAACAAACAAACAATAAATCTCACTTTTAATTCAACTCCTGTGGCACTTTATACTTTCCCTGACCTTCCGCCAAAAATTAAATGTCTCAATTTGGGCTGCAAAGCTCGCAGACAACGGGGACAAAATTGGGGCACTTAGAACGCGCCAGCCAAGCGGGCCGTGGCATTTGGGAGAGAAGCCAGTTCGCATTTGCACATTGAGGCGCACTACATAGACGGATTCTAAACTTCAAGTTCTCACAGATGCCTATACTACGTGATGTTGCAAATAAAGAATGCGAAGGACAGGCCCACAAGTCGCACTGGAAGTATAAGGGTTTATTGTTTTTTGACCTTGAGACAGGGACCATGCCGAAAGAACTACATTTGAAGGGAGTGCGCAATAACGTAAGAGACGATAAGGCAGAAAATTCAGAAACTAGACCGAGTTTCATTTTAGTTCAGTATACGAAAAATCGTTGTCAAGAGCACGGTCCGTTTTACAGACTGCATTACGAAGAGACACAATGGAAATTTCAAATATAATATAAGTAAATCTTTACACGCTTTTATACCGGAATGAAGATTTAATGAATGGATGCATGAATAAATGAATGAATGAAGAGCGAGGAAAAGCAAGTAAAACTGTTCGTAGTGGGCACATGGGCATGCAGGTCCACTGGTCTCACCGATCTCGGTCCTTGGCCCAGCCACTTTTCCCTGCACTGCCTACCTGCACTACGGGACTGTCTCTGTATCCTTCAGCCCCTTCTCCCGGCATTTACCTTGCACTTGCCACCAGCTGGCCCTATTATTTAATTTGTATTCAACTAACCATGTACAGCCCTTCCCCATGCGCGATCAGAAAGACACCTGGCCTAGTAGGATCGTTGTCTGTCTGCCCTTGTTCCCCACCTGCCTCGTCACGCCTAGAAACACTTGAGTATAGGCGCGTTACAAATGCCATATCATATATCATATCATTCCTCACACATGTAGACTGTCGTTTATCATTGTGTGTTGGCCTCGATTTATCTCGTTACTTTTCGCATTGATTTTAGAGACGAACATACTCCATTGAACTATCCTTGCAAGCAAATAGTTTCTGATCGGCCGTAATAAATAAAATGAGTAATATTAATGAAGTTCGGCTAGCGAGACTAATTATCATTTTTTTTGTTTTCATAACAGGTATTTGATCCCTTTCTGCCACTACCATCTGTTTGAGACACCGGCGGATGGATTCTTCAGCAGACACCTGCAGCTTCGTGTCAACAACTGGAGCACGATCACCATATTATGGGACGATCGCCAAGGGCCCACATGCCCTTACGCTGTACTAGTGGCTAGAAGCAACATATCAACCTTTAGGCTGGACTAGTGCCTAGTTGATGGAACAGCCTTGCAGTTCACCGTGCTTCCAAAGTGATTCTTTTTACGAAAATGAACACCCTGTGTACCATAAAGGAACAGCGCGTGACTCAAGATGAAACGGAACAGTTATTGCGGATACAGATAAAAGAAAATAAATGGCTTCCGGAGTTCATATGTCAATTGCTGAATATTCTCTAAACATTTAATGTCAAATAAATGTACTTTACCAAATGTACCGTGTTGCTGTTTCATTTTAAAGTACAGTTTCATATTCCGAATTGTGGCGCGCTGTGTTGTGAGTTGATCTGTGTTGGTTTACGGGTTCTGTGTGGAGTCACGCAGAAGACGACTGGGCGCGTTTGCCTATGCAGCACAGTAACGTCACGGGGAGGGGCGGGGAATATGAATGTTTTGATAATGTCAGGCTCAGGGGCGGGGGAATTGATTTAGTGCCGCAAAAGCAGGTCAGCCAGGGCGATCGGGGAAAAGATAGGATTATCAGAAAATGGCAGCTCCCTGGTGCTTGTTTTCGCGTGCGTTTAATGGATGAAAACTCGGGAAAGGTCCATAGGAAAGTTTTCTAAAATCGAGCCACTTAGGCTTAAAAAAACATGGCTGACCCGTAGGGACAATAACATTTTTTACTAGACCATGCCTTTAAGATTCCCAAATTGTGTACCGATAGCAGTCATCAGATACAAGCTAGGGCTGGTGTCATTTACGCAAGAGGGGTACGGTCAACGCTTTCACTTTTCAGGAAAATAATCTGCAAAGATAACAACATTCAGTTTGAAATTTTGAAAGGGGGCAGAGAAATTGACAAAACATTGAGATTTTGGTGCAATGCATGCCCGAATATCTTAACAAATTTGAGAGTGTCGGAAGAACAACTGAAAGTGAACCCAGACTCTGTGAAAAGAGTATTGTGGGAGAAAAAGAAAAACTATAAGCTGTATATACATCTGAGGGAGGATGTTAAACATTTAAACAGGTTGCCAAAATACATGGAAAAGTTCCCTAGTAGTTATCATTGCAATCAATTAATTCACTTTCACATGAATCTATTAACCACTATGGAAATACTGAGATATAGGA
Source organism: Ambystoma mexicanum (assembly GCF_040938575.1). Lineage (NCBI taxonomy): Eukaryota > Metazoa > Chordata > Amphibia > Caudata > Ambystomatidae > Ambystoma > Ambystoma mexicanum. The sequence continues at coordinate 292,482,605 of NC_090927.1, read as the reverse complement.
CTGTGGGAATGTATGACAGTGACAATGGGTGTTGAGGTTGTAAATAGAAAAAAAACTGTTTGAATCACTGAAACACTTAGTCGTGGACTGTCTAGGGTTAACAGAGTGGAGAAATACATGCTTAGGTGAATTTAGATGGGAATACCCATTGGTTAAGGAAGAAAAATGGTATGAAATACTATTTCGGGGCACACATTTTAGGCTGATGTTTGCCCTGATAAGATTTTGAAAGGTATCAGATTTATTTCCATACATGAATAAAAGGGGACTAAAATGAAAGATTATCTCATTGAGGGAATAAATGAGAGGAACATTGACAGGGATTTAAGATGTACTGATGTATTGAATTGTGTATTTATATGATACTCAAGTTTTTAGTGGAAATGTTCGTTTTTAAAGGAAAAAGGTGATGTGGAATAATGAAGGATGGAATGAAATTATTAAAAGTTTGCAATAAATTGAAAGCTAATACAAAATAAAAAATAACAAAATAAAGGATAATGATGAAGTATTGGAATCATTAAATTCTCACCCTTTTTTTCAGAAGACCAATACATATATAGACAAAGACAAATAATGAAACAAAATAAATGTAAAACTATCAAGAAAGTCAAATTGGAAGAAAATATAGAGAAAGAATGCACATGTCCAAAAAGGCATCATGTTGGGGAAAAAGAAGTGTCTCAACTAAATATAGAAATGTCTAAAGTAGAAGTAATGCAGTTATGAAGGTTAAAGGTGGAGAAGCAAAAAGTAACTGTAAGTGATTTTGAGACATTCATGGTGAAGGATGATCTGATATTTACCCTCACCTGGGTTCCACAGGGGCGCCGAACGAAGCTGGACTGCAAAGGTCTCCACCAATGTGACTCGTAGTGTAGTGATGAGCGACTGCACTTGCCCACTTAGTTTCGTCTGTCTGGCACATAGGAGGGCTTTCCTAAAGTGGTAAAAATGGTAGTTAGCTGACCGCGGTAAAGAGGTTTAACTTCTGTTTTTTCCATAACCACCTTGTGTTCCCCTCACTATGTCTCACCTTATTGTTAAAAAGGATGGGCTCTCCATCCTGCGTCGGAATGCAGGGGTGCGTAGAAACCAGTTAACTTCACTGATCCCTTAATTTTATGGCAGAGTTCCAGACAACAATGACTCGGAGGTAAGTCTTTATGCCAATCCAAAGTATGATGCAATGCTTTAGAGTTCAGGTTGTCTAATAGTTCACTCTTGCACTTTTCTTATATTTCTTCCTCCTGCAGAATGGCCCAAGATGGATGTCTCTTCTGCGAAAGAATCAAGGTAGCACCAAGGAGGGAGTCAGTTTTTGCACCAAGCACTAGTCTTAGCAAGCGATATTGTTCATTCATGTGATTAATCAATTGTCCTCTCTTTATTTTGCAGGTGCGGCGCTTCTCTAGAATGAGGGACGTATGATGGTGACTAGCGAGGTCTCGAGAGGGTATTGTTCCCAGGTAAGTATCTTGCGGTGCGAATTTAAATGTGTTTTAACGAAGCACAGCTCACCTGTTGTCCTTCTTTCCTTTGCAGATGCGGATGCTCTGAGCGGCGATCTCATCAGAGTGCCCCGCGGGATCGTGTGGATGAAAGGAGCATCGGTGAGTATCCCGCGGCGCTGCTGCTGACAGTACAGCGCGGTAACAGGTGTTCCTTTTCTTGCAGGTGCGGCGACTCCCAGAGGAATGCGATGACAAATGGTAAGGCTCCTGTTCTAATCTGCTTTTCCTTTTCTCTTTTGCAGGTTCGGTTCGTGGAGAACAAGACGGGCGTAGCTGCGGACTGGATGCTGGAGCTACAGGCACGGTGAGCATTACGCTGCAGAAGTGCAGAATAACGCGAAGCGTGTTCTGCTCTCTGGGCATGGTTTAAATAGCCACCACAAAGTAGTCCCCAGGTAAAATAGTCCCAGTACCACACCCAAGAAAATAGTCCCTGGCAGAAAGTAATCCCTTCAAAGGCCTCACAGTGGCCTATACATGATTTCTCCACTTGATGATCTGATCTGTCTGAAAAAGGCACTATGAGCCTGGCACCAACGGCGCCAGGACTGAGTCCATGAAGCCCCTAGGCAATCCTTTGGGCCCCCATGAGTTCCCATGGGTGCCTGTACTCTGGGTAGACTGGCCTGCTCCTGATGTCTGGGGGCAGGCATCGTGACACTGATACTGTGTATTATTAAAAGCTTGAAAACAGTTTGAAAACTGCTAAAATACATTTTTAATTTAACAGGATCTTCTACACATTTTTCATCAATTAGTTGTACTTTGAATATTTGATTCTCAGTCAGTCAATTCTATGTCTAATGTTAGGTTCTGTAGATATGTTCCCAATAATAGTAGTAAATCGGAAGGTGCCAGAACCAATGTTGAATTCTCTTCATGAGAGGTGGGTCTGTTACAACATCAAGACAAATTCAGAACAATGGGTTTAGATGTTTGTTGGTCTTCATCAAACCATCCAGGATGTAATGTTAGGTAAACTTCAAGGTGGAATGGATGAAGAGAAAAAGGCATCTGAATGCCATATACAAATAGTACTGATCAAGGGCAAAAGAGAATTCTGCATGTACGAATATGTATGTATGTATTTATTTATTTATTTGTTTATTTATTTATTTATTTATTTATTGATTAATTGCATTTGTTCTGGTAAAATGACAAATGATCAACAGTTGGAGTTGGTACAAAAAGTAGACTTGTCTTGACTGACAATCAAAGATCGTAACCAATGGCATGTAGTACATGGGATGGACAAATATGTGATTTCTGTAGCCTCAAGGAAAATTGCTGTGGGTTAAAAACATCACGCAATTATTTAAAAAAGTTATAATATTGTTAAATATATTTTACATAATCTGTCTCCATGAGAGACATGAAAATACCTACAGTTTTTGAATGATATTCCTGCAATTAAGGTTATAGTAGCTCTATAAAACCAAAGGCTTTGCAACCTTGATTCATCTGGACATTAAAAATAGACATACTTGGATTAAGTCAGAGTTGGAAACTTGGCTGATTGTGAGGCTATCATCACAAGAAAAATACCAGTCATCGATAATTAGCCTTAATGTATACCACCCGGGAAAATGTTATGAAGAAAAGGTATGGGAAGTTACTTAAATTTGGTCATATGTATGATGAGGTACAGCAGCAATATCTGAAAGAGTACATTTTTTAGTAGAAAACTATAATACCTGGATTACTCAGTATATGCAAAACGAGGAAGAAATTATTCTCTTTGATACACATTGTGGTGTTTCTCCTCCAGTTTGTCTATTTATGTCTTAACATTTTAGAGGTAACTTACCTAGAGACTGGTATTTTAGATGGAATGTATTTTTACTAAATGCCTATTTTGATACAGATGTGCCTGCAATACATAAAAATGGTGGATATTCACCTGTTATTATTGTTCCAGTCATACATGTCTCCTCTGATGAATCCTTAGGAGCTGTTAATATGGAAGAGCATGATCATAACTTAATTGAGTGCACAGTAATATGGGATATTACCAAGTGTAAAGGAACCAAACTTGAAGATGATACATTCATATATCAGCAAGCAGAACTGTAAAGAGGTTGAGTATGTCAAATAATGAGACCACTGTTAAGCTTTAAATAGCAACCTTCAAACATCTAGTAAGTTGTTATGTATCAACAATATCTCAGTTGGTGACCCATGTTAGAAATGTATGGCAAAGAGCACAAAATACCAAATGCTGATCAAATATCTGAAGAATGGTATTATAGTAAATTGAAACAAAGCAGAGAATGTTTCACATATAAATTAAGAACAATCTGTAAAATAATACTTTAGATGGGAATTTTGGAGAAAACTATTGAAATGGTTTCATAAGAGCTTTATAAAGAATAAACCAAAGGATTACTGTGAAAAACAACCGTTTTTTAATTGTGGCTGCAAGTTGGGCTAACATGAAAGTATGCAGGCAAATATTCAATCAGGGATGAGGTGTACACATGCACATCCCACCCCCTGCACTTTTCCACTTCCCCCCTCCCCTGCACTTGCACAATCTCAATTTCACCTGGCCTGGTAGGATTGCTGTCTCTGTCTTCCCTCTGTTTCCCCTCGCTTGCCTCGTTGCGCCTTAAAACAGTTGTGTATAGGCGCATTCTAAATCCCTTCTCATATGTTTATTTTGTTTTTTTGTTTTTTTGTTTTTTTATTTGTAGTGTGCACCAGACCCAAGAGTGTCAGGGCGCAAGGACAAGGGTACTTTAAGCTTACATAGTTACAAGGTGCAATACAATAGTACAGGGAGAGTTATCGACAGTGAGGATTTTACTAGTGAAACTTTCATTTTACAGAGTTACATATATGATGTAAAATTAATGGTACATGTTATCTTACAGAGTTACACAAATGCAAAACAAAGTACAGTGCAGGTTGCAGGTCAAAAAGTGGCTCAGATATCTGGATCAGGATGTCCATTTATCCAGGCAGGTAAGTAGGAATGCAGCTAGTGGACAAGAGTTATAGGTATAGACAAGGTGAAAAGCTAGGTAGTCTCTGCGACGTAGGGAGTGCAAGGACTAGCGGGTCATGCTAAAGCTAAGGATCATTTTCTTTTAGCCAGTTGATGATATTTAATCTGAAATGTAGATAGGTTTGGTCGGCTCTTAAGATGGGTGGGACGGAGTTCCAGAGTTGGGCAGCTTTGACAGGGAAACTGTTGCCGCCGATTGTCGTCATTTTGAAGGAGGTGACTGACAAGCAGTTAGTGACGCCGCTCTAGTAGGTCTTCTTTGGAACCTCTCCATCAGGTAGCAAGGTGCTGCATTGTTGAGGAATTTTAAGGTTAGAGATGCAGTTTTTAGTTTAATGTTGTCAATAGTCGAGAGTCAATGGTATCCAGTAATAAAATCGCGGCAAAAATGTCACTGGGAAAAAAGAATGCGGCAAAAATGCAGTGCTTTGACCCGGTAAAGGTGTACCCCATTATACCATTTAAGGGGAGCGGAGGTTGCGGGGGTGTCCCCCACTCTCCTTAAATGGTATAATGGGTCTGGGGTTTGCGGGGTTGTCCCCCGCATCCTTTACATGATTGTGGCGCACAAAAACCACAGCATTTTTGCTGCAATATTTTGTATTCACTGCCTTTTTTGCTGCGATTTTAAGACATGGAACTGAGCCAATTGGATTGTCTTCTTGTTGTTGAGATGTGTTCTCATTTGTTCATTCCTAGGGCTGCTCTCAGGGTGTTATTTAAGTATTTGAATTTTCTTGGTGATGTGTTTATAAGAACCCAAATAGAGGGCATTGCAGCAGTCCCTTTTGGACAACACAAGTGCTCTTGCCAAAGTGGTGCAGCTGCTTGTAGAGAGGAAGGTGCTGCTGATCTGATCAACTTACAAGTGTAGGCAGTGGATGATGCCATTGCGTTCACTTGTTTTGCCAGAGTAAGGCTTGAGTCGAGATAAAAACCTAGTGTTTTTACTTCCTTTGCAACCTTGATTGTGTTGCCATCTATGTTGAAGGATGAGTAGTCATGGCTGAGTTTGTTAATGTTGGATGTAGTCCCCAGAATGATGAGTTCCATTTTGTCATCATTCAGGCGTAGGCCATGAAGTGCCATCCATACCTGGACAGTGAGGTATATCCTATTCACCAAGGCCAAATCCTGATTATAATCCCCTGAAAGTGGGGTGAGAATCTGGGTGTCATCTGCATAGTTAGTTTAGGTGACACCTAGACAGTCCAGATCATCAAACAGGGGCTTGGTAAAATGTTATACATAGTAGGGGAGACAAAAGCCCCCTGGGGTACACCACAAGTGATAGGAATGGGGTGTGTGGCTACTGACATGGAGAAGACCCTCAGAGTTCTCTCGCTTAAGAATGATTGGATCCATGCTATGGCTTGAGGTGAGAAATGCACTGCTGACTCTAGATGGTTGCAGGTCACCAAGTCAAACGCTGCTGAGAGATGCAGGAGAAGTAGTAGGGCAGATTTTCCTTGGTCTCTCAGCTCATCGACTTGGGCCTTAAGGTCAATAAGTGGTGTTTCAGTATCGTGCTGTGGTCTGAAACCTGATTGCTGGGTGCCAACAAGTTTGTTTGTCTCCATGAATTTCTGGATCTGTAGGTAAGCCACTCTGTCTAGTATCTTTAAGAGGAATGGCACCATAGTGATTGGCCTATAGTTTGTGGGTATAGCCGGGTCTAACATTTGTTTCTTAAGGAGAGGGAGGACTCATGATTCCTTAAGGTTGCTCGGAATGGTGCCTGAGGTGAATGACGCATTGATACATTTAGAGATGAAGGGTGATAAGTCTCTTGCAGTGTCTTTTATAATTTGGGCAGGACAATTATCTCCTTGACAATTTGATGGTTTAAGCGAAAGTATTATTTTTTCAACCTCCAGTATGGAGACTTTGGCGAAGTTGAATCGCTGTTCTGCTTTAGGTGAAGTGTGTGGTTTTCCAATTTGAATGGTTGCGGATGGTATGTTTAATCTTTTCTTATCGATTTTAACTTGGAGAGTGGCAACTTTGTCAGTGAGTGCCTTCTGTATGTAAGAGCGCCACATCTTATCTTTGACACAGTTGTCAGGTACCGGGATTGGGTTCTCGAGTTCCTTTTGTATTGCAAAAAGTTCCTTGGTGCCTGATTTAGCTTGCAATATCCTGTTGTCGAAACGTTCCTTTTTAGATCGCCGTATTTTGGTTTTGTATTTTGTGGAGATATTAATAAAGTTAGCTTTATTTGCCTCAGATGCTGTTAGCCTCCAGGTAGATTCACACTTACGTTTTTCTTTCCTAAGTGATTTTAGGTTTGTAGTAAAACAGGCATTTAGGTGTACGCTAGGTTTGCTGTTCCTCATTTTTAACAGGGAGATAGTGTCAAGGGCATACGCCTGGCTGTATTAAATTTACTAACTAGGGTGGATGGATCTAGTGTGTCTGGTAGTGCATTTAAGGTTGGGAGTATCATGCAGCTGCCAACTTTAAATGTAGAAGAAACAGATTGCGTAATGTTCTTGAAGGAGCTGTATAAGACGCATTATTGTGAGGACATAATACATTTTATTGATACAAATGGATATAATAATCTAACAATAACAAAGGTTAAACATGATAACATATATAACACATTTGGAATCATCCCAATCTTGAGGCCCAGAAGAATTAGCAATGGCATCTATAGAAATCTAATCCACAATGTTGTTCAGAAAATGACTAGGGTATTTCTACTGCCCTTATCATCTCCTTTTCATTACTGCATAACTGGAAGGGATATGTATTTTTGCCTGATTTTTAAGAAGAAAGTAGGAGATTATCCAACAGTTATCAGATGATTGCTTACAGTATGTAGATTTAAAACATTCTATATCAATATTTGCTTATAAATGTACAGTGTTCTTAAAGGGGTCTTCTACCTTGGATAATGTATTTGATCTGTCTTATTTAATAACTAAATACTGTAAAATTAGAAAAGCTTCTTCGAATTGTGTGTTTATTGATTTATCAAATGTGTCTGACATGGTAGATCATACACAGATTGTAAAATGATCTCTAAAATGGGGATACCTCATTCTCATTCAATTGGTTGATGTCTACATGTAGAACATTGGATGAGAGAAAGATTATCAGGGTTAGGTGCTTTATCATCTCAAATTCCAATTGCAATGGTCTAAACAAAGGATGCTTGTTAGGACCTTTATTATATGACCTCTTCAATGTGGATCAAAACAAGATGCTAAACAATATCAATTGTTTCTACCCTCTATCTATTAGCACGATAAAGATAACTGATTTATCATATGTCAATGATACATTCATCTGTGACTTAACACTGACATGCCTACAAAAGGCACTAATGGGTTGTAATACATATTTAAATAATTGAAATAAAATAAATGTGTTTATTAACAGAATTTTAACAAAGTATGGTTGCTAAAAACATCAAAGAGAGCATGTTTATGGTTGTTAAACAAAGTTAAGATTGATACAGTAAGGTCTTGTAAATACTGTAATATTAGAAAATCCAAATAATTTAAATGAACATTATAAAATAGATGGTCAGGTTTTATTCATAGTTAATAAGCTATTAAAATTTCACAGAAAGACATTCCTTGAAAACATGAATATTTCAGCTCAAGATTGTTTCTATACTTACATATGGTTTCATAGATTTCTTTCAATCAAAATACTGAAAATATTGAAAATAAATGCTTTATTAGAAGCATATTGCCCCTAGAATGGCTATGATTAGGGACTCATTTGTATATCAGTAAAATTAATGTCTGCACTTATAAAATATGTTGAAAAACTGGGCAATCCTAATTGAAATTCTCTAAGTTATGTTATTGAATGATATATGTGGATATAACAAGAACATTGGATTTTCTATCCCTAATGAAGTCCCGCAAAGCATACATATTCAGTGATCTTCAAGATGATGACAATAATAATTTTATAGATTTTAATCAAAAATACTATGACACATAGGTTAGCAAAACCACAGGTACAAACAGGCTGAGAGAAATGGAATTGAAAAGTTGTTATAATTTTCTTCTTAATATTGATGATTCACTGAGATACTATGCAGAACTATCAAATAGTTATGTGAGGCATTTCTTTTTTTTAAAATAAATTGGACTAAATAAATTACTCTTTGCTTTAGAAATGTAGCATAGTATGAAGTTTCCCTGAGTTAAGATTTTGTCGACTCTGGAGGAAACATGTAGAGACAGAACAACATATTTTTTGTATTGATTGAAATACTTAGAACTATGGAAGGGATGATTAGGGGATTTGTTGATTGTAAACCTTGATAAAAATGTGATTATGGCAATTTTAATATAAAGGAACAACAAATAGTATATGTGTACATTTGCTTGATTTTTTAGGTTTTTAGCCAAGCTCTGTAATTTTAATTGCAGTAGTGAATTACATGTTTTGAGATTGTGAACATTTTTTAAAAAAGGATGACTCGTATGGGTTGTTTTAAACCTGATAACATTTAAACTTGTTTTTAATTAACATTTTACTGTAGGCAATGATCAAACACAGCAAAAAAAAATTAGAACAAATTCAAACAAATACCAACAGATAAAGAAATGAAAAACCCATCCCTCCCGCCGGTCCCCCCCCCTGGGTTTTAGGAGCAGTAAACTAAGCTTTATCCTCTTTGCGATACAATAACATTTAATACATTACACAAAGAAAAAGAAGAGCAGGGGTGAGCCAAAGAATAACAAAATGAAAAAACTGGCAATTTTATCATCCTTCAGGGATTTCTGAAAATGGGCAATGTGCACTTCTGACATACATCCAGGTTATCATTTTTCGATGGACCGTTTGGTACTCATGTGTTGCACTCTTTAGAAGTTAACACTGAGTTAAGTGGCCATCACCTCAGGTATGAAAAATAATTGCTACATTTATTCAGAGTACCATGAAAATATAGAGGAGCACACAGTAATTCCCAGTGTCACACTAGGTAATAATATACACAGATCAAAGGAACCATGGGTTATTTCCTTGGTGATGTACACTCACAAATAATTACATTAACCACAACCAAAACGTTTCTCTATATGTATATATAATCTCCTAAAAGGTAAGAAAATAAAGCTTCTTCATCAAACCCAAATTCATAGTCAAATGTGTTTCAATGTTGTGGGTGGCTTCTCCCTTGACTTCTAAGGTCATCAGTATTTTTGGAGAGACCTCGGAATCGCCATGCACACAATTAATCTGTACAGCCTCCTTTGGGTCTATGGTATTAGGGTAGATGAGTTCCATCCGGACAGCAGTCTGTTTACTACCTGAGTCAATCAGTGTTGTAGCCTATATCTGGTTGGCTTGTACTTGTTTTTTTGGCCTGGAAGGAGACAATCTTACATTAGATGATGTTAGTTTCCTCACATGGCTCTACTTCCCATTCCTCAGCATCATACAAACCAATCTCCTTTGGTTCTTCCTGTTGTTTTTTTGGGCACAACCAGGCAAAATTCCCCTTTTCTAGATACGAAATTCAGGTGGATTTGATGGGTGGACGGCTTTCCCCCTACTTCCTCCATGTTCCAAAACCCCATAAGGTTTTGTAATGGGCAGGGGAGCAGGCTTTCTTACTGTGTCCTCTCTCGTCTTCCAAGGAACTGTGGGGGGAGACTCTTTAAATTTGGATGGTGCAGTTTCGTTAGTTACAGCAACCTGAATAGCTGTCACCAAAGTAGATTGATCAAGTTATATCATTGCTCTTTGGAGGGGGCTAGTGAGTTTATGAATAGATCAAGGACCAGGGTTTCAAGTGGCAGCGTTTTTTCCCAACGATTGGTTTAGCAGATTTGGAATCTTGCTAGCCAGCTCCATGGGGTTTCATTGGAGAGTAAATGGAGGGTTTGGAATCTGTGCTGGAAAAGGAACTCTGTATGACCTACTTTATTTATGAAGAACTTATTAATATCATCAAAAGGGACATTCCCATTGGCATTGATGATTTGATATACTAAATGTAAATCCCCCTAAAGTAACAGGGCCAGAAAACAGGTATTATTGGTGTCATCCCACTAAAACTGGGTAGCCAAGTGTTCAAATTTAACAAAGAATGCACCATATTCTCCCTTTCCTGGTAAGGCTGTACAACTCTGCGCACTGCGGAAGTGCCTGGAGAAGTGTGTCTGTGTGAACTGCTGCCCATTTCACCTCTTTTGGAAACTCGTACTGGATGACATTGGCTCTGCCCACTTCTACGTGCTTAAGTGCAGGCGTGCCCGCGCACAATCGCATGCGCACTGCGGAAGTGCCTGGAGAAGTGTGTCTGTGTGCGCGAGCCACGCGCCACGCACAGTCTCGTAGCTCCTGTTTATGCTCTCCTACTTGTTTGTCTTGGTTTTGTTGTTTATCACTTCTTTCATTTTAGACACATAATCAGACAATGTTATTATTATTTTGTTTTAACGTATTAGCTGTTGTATGAAATATAATTTTTAAATGCCGAGAAGCGATGTTTGTCACCTTATTAGAAAACACCTCTAAATACTAGCTTGGTTGATGCGATGCAAATAGGTTCACACTGACACACACCGTAACATTATAGTTTCTCTGTGAGACGGTGAACATTATTCAGTTCTGCTGGGGGGTACCTCGTTGCATTCTTTTGCACCATTTATTCAATAGTGTGCAGTTGACCTTGAATAACTGGCGAATTACTGTATCGGTTAGTGAATCTGGAGAGGGCCTTTGGCATCCTCTGCCCATACCTCCTCCATATATTTCGTGCTCGCGTTTCCCATACCGGTGCGTGACTGCGTGATTACTATGGATACGTATGAGAGGGAGATTGCTCTCCATAAAAACATTCGTAATAGACGGATATGTATTCCAAATATTATATCTAATCCAAAGAAAGGGTTGCCTATGTGTAAACAAATCTCTGAATATTAAAGTAAACTGACAGTTGTACCAATGGATACCATAGCCTTTAACTCTGTAAAAGATGCACTTGTCACTGAATTGACAACAGATCTGGGCTGTGTGAGTTCTAAACTGTTAAGTGATGTGTTATTTGGCTCAGCACATCACATGCCTTTAATGACTAATGTAGCATGTGAAGCGAATGTCGAAATTGAGCAATTACCTAGCAACGTGATTGGTTGCAATGGGAGACGTACCCTTGACCCTACAGCTAATATTTTTTCCCCTACTTGATGTGTTATCACATCAAATGTCCATGAGTGTAATACTGGTTTTGCTAAAGCTCTGGTCCATGACCCCCGCTAGTAGGGGCGAACCATCCTATTGACTTACCCGTCTCGTCATTGGACGACCCAGAGGTCGAATACATGGGTCTTGACCCCGATCAATCAATAATGGAGGCAGTATCTACCCCCATGTACTTTACGCCTCCTAGCAATTCATGTGTTTCACAGGGCACCGCAAAATCCCCAGGTTTTTGTGATAAAGCTGCAATACCCATAAAGGATGAAGAGGTATCTCTCTTTACTTTTCATCCTACAGATATTGTGATGAACCCTGTCATCCATTTTCCCATCACTAAAGCTATTCATGATCCAAGTGATGCCCAGATAAAAAGTCCAAATGATACTATGCTCTCGCTCATCTGTTGACACAGCTAATCTCAAAATGTGAAAACCTGGAGAAAAAAAAAATCAATATCCAATCATTGATTAAACACAAGAATATGCGTGGTTGTTGTCATGTTGCATATAGTGGTGAGCCATGTAGATCACAGTGCAAATCAAGTGTGATCTTACACCCGGTGACAAAGAAACATAGAAAAAACACCCGAGCACCTCGTCTTGCTCCTCTTCATTATGCATTTATGTACAGTAATGAGGAGATTAAGCAGGCAACAAAAAATGTTTACGCTATTGAAAGAGCAGGATGACCTAAGCGGAGTGCCTGGTATTAGTGCACCGAGCGTTGGTGTAGTTAGCCCATCTATGGTGTCGACTCCTGTTGTCGGCTGATAGTGATGTAATCTTGTTTGAAGCCTCATCTGGTGATTTAGCCAACACAAATAAACCCATCAAAAAGCAACAGCAAAAGGCTATCAAATCAAAATTGAGAAAAAAAAAACAACATGTGACAATAAGATTATTTATACACAACCTACCCATCCGGCAGTTTGGGCTAACACCCGTGTATGCCCGTAGTAAATCATAGTTTGCATACAAGTTCTGGCACGCGAAGTATCAAAAAAGTTGGTACCTGCTCTTCAGTTAGTGCAATTGTACCAAGAGACCTTGCCCACACCTTTGAATAGATCAGCTGTGCTATGTATTTTTAAATCTATTGTACCCCTCAGAGTTATCTCATCTTGTGACAAACGCATAGTTGATCAGGTTGAACTAAAACATCAGTTCATATAAAATATATGTTTTGAAGTCGAGACCTCCTTAAACTATGTTTTAAGTTTTGAAGCTCTGTTCCTTCGACTGGGTTATAATGTTTATCGTGTTGAAATCCCGCTATATAAATCAGAGACTGCAGTATCATCTTGTGTTACTAATAGCGGCCATAACACTGTTACTGGTGCGTGAATATGTCTTGTATTTCTGCCCAATCTGGCTCTCTTCCAACTCCAGATATGTCTAATATTATTGGAAATAAAATGGCCACTAGCTTAAGGTCTGATCTGCTCAAACCTGTATGTCCACCTGCATCTCTCCCTCTAACAACACTCCGGATGGTTATTGGCAGTGGCTACCTGCGGCATTTAAGCCCCACTTTGCCGCAGAACGACAGTGATATTACAGAGTGGATATTCTCTACTCTTGGAATACTAGAGGGCATATCCATTTGTTTGAGAATGATGGCCTAGTGAGTAAAATGGAAATATTTGGTGTGGTCGCATTGCAGGAAACATGGTTAACAGCTGAAGTGCAATTAGATGGTAGAAGTACAGTCCACCAGTAGGCCACCCAAGGTCCCTTGGGGAGACTGAAAGGAGGCCTTTTTGTCTCTATACTACCACCGTGGCGGATAGTAAAATGAAACCGCCAAATATGGCCATGACCAATGAGAACATTAAGGTCGTTGACATAGTGTTACAGATATATAAACAGATACAGCCTGTTTGGCTAGTCAGTGAATTTAATGGGTTAATTGGTAATCTTCCCTTAGTGGAGGACTGTTCACTCAATTTTACATCTTCTCCGTTGTCCCCGAAGAAGTCCAACAGGCAGGGATCAAAATGGCAGTCATTGTTGGCTGCCATTGGGATTGTAAAACTGAATGGCATAACCCCTAGCAATCCCTTAATGTCTTTCACTAGAATTGAGGGTCGCTCAGCGTCGACCATTGATTATGCACTCTCCAACTTAAGTGGGCTAAAATATATTTAGGATATGTGTACGGTTGTTAGCCACGAAAGTGATCATGTCCCTTTATGCTGGCTACTAGCATTACATAAGCTGACAAATATTGCAAAGGATTTCGATGAAAATGGCCAAATATTTCTTAATGAGGGGCGGAATCGCATTCAATGGCATCAGTGTAACATCGATCAAGCTAATACTGTAGTATCTGCACTGTTACCGCATTTTATACCGACCGGTCCCGGCATGGCTAACAACACCGAGGAAATGCTGTCTAACTTTTCTAAGATCATGTTTGCAATTAGAGAGAAGGTAGTCGAAAGACGATCCTACATCAGCACTGTTGAAAAATCAAACATGTCTAACAGGCGGCGTGACAGCTTTCAACAAAGCCACAAAGAGGATGCAAATGAAAATACAGGTGATCTTAACAGAGAAGGCTATCAGCATTTTTCCATCTGTGGTAACTTCACTAATTAAAACAGCTAAAAGGAAATATAAAAAATGGCTAGCGCAACATAAGATGGAATGTGGAGCGATATTATGGCAACAAATTGCTGAGAAGGCCCTCCCTGGAAATTCTATTGGTATATGGCAACTTCTCCAACACTCAAAGCCACGCTCATTGTCCATAAACTGCATAACTGAAGTTCATTGGTGCAGTCACATAAGCAGCACTCTAGGATGCGAAATGCTGAATGGAGACATATTTCAATTACCCTCCGAGCCATGGGTCTGTCTAGACTCTATACTAGATATAATGGTGATTATCACAAACCTAAAAAATTCAAGTGCCGCAGAGCCCGATGGAGTGTGGAATCTACTAATAAAAAAGCAACCAGAGCTTTGGGCCGCCGCCCTGCACCTTCCATTTGTTCAAATAGGGACGACAGGTATATTCCAAAATCTTGGCAGTCCAGCCACATATTAACTGTTCACAAAAAAGGTGCTTTGGATCGCCCGAGTAACTTTCGTATGTTAGCAATGCTCGATACCTCATCCAAGATATTTGCTTGTGTCCTATTGCAGGAACTGAATGTGTGGATCAGAGATATTACCACCAAACCAAATCGGATTCCGAGAGGGGTCTAGCACTGTGCATGGCTTGCTATTACTATCCACCGCGGTTGAACACTCCTGGGAGAAACTTACTCTTGATGTGTACTGCGCATATATCGACTTCTCCACAGCGTTTGATATGGTGCAGAGAAATCATTTATGGAAGAAGTTGTATACATGGGGTATCCCAATGGGTCTCCTTAGGATGCTTATGTTGCTGCATACCGACACCACGGTGCAGCTCCGCCTCAATGCAGTGAGTAAATTGACAGCCTCTAAAGACGACAACTAGTGGTGTAAAACAGGGGTTGATGGTTGTCGCTGTATTATTTAATCTATACTTGGTGGACATGCAAACTGCACTCCAGTTTAACACTGCTAATCCAGTGAAGATTACTGATGTAATCATTGGATGGCTAGCGTACGCCGATGATCTTATACTACTGGACTATACGCCTGCAGGTCTCCAGCAAATGCTGGATGCCCTTGGCAAATATTGTGCTGACAATGGATTATCGACCAATATCGATAAAAGCAAAGTGATGGCTTTTACAAAAAAGCGTCAACCTAAAAAATATGTGTGGACATTGAATGGTAAAACAATTGAACAAGTGACGACCTATAAGTATCTGGGAATTACTGTG
The DNA here is from genome assembly GCF_040938575.1 of Ambystoma mexicanum. Taxonomy (NCBI): domain Eukaryota; kingdom Metazoa; phylum Chordata; class Amphibia; order Caudata; family Ambystomatidae; genus Ambystoma; species Ambystoma mexicanum. The sequence continues at coordinate 292,467,079 of NC_090927.1, read as the reverse complement.
GATGAACGATTAATGTGGGCTGCTCACTCGACTTGCTTTAGGCTTGTTGTTTAACATCAAGTAACGCCCTGATTATTTTTATTGGAAGAAACAGTGGATACTCAGTTTCGGCGGTATTGACCATATACATAGCAAAAATAAGATTGATACTCTTGTATGCCATCATTATATGGGGCCACAATCTAATTAAGAGGGTGGAGTGTTTTGAAGCTTTTTGCTACGTAAATTGCTCCGCTTAGCATTGAATGTAAGTGTGGAGTATCTTTACTTGGAATTTGACTTGTTCGGAATCACATACGCATTCATCAATCCCTGTGTGATAAGTTTTGAGAAACTAAATAGACTTGAAATATACACAATCACGGCACCCTATGTAGAAGCATTCCTGAGGCTGGGTGGTAAAGCTCTGTTGGTATCATGGGCAAAATTTTTTTTTTACATATTAAGTGGGCTGGTGTACCTTTAATTCATGGTCAATCTAGTATATATACCATGGAATTTATTCTAAAACGAACACTGAAAGAAGTTAGTTATGAACAACAGTTAACTAACCTAGCCACAAAATCACATAGTAGTAAATATGGTCAAGAACAAATTGCCAGATGTTCCAATCCGGGCTATATTAATGCATATCCTAGTCCACAAATTGTCCGGCAATACTTGTTGTTGAAATTTAATGTCAGAAGCGCTGGAAACAAAAGGTGCCCAAATGGGTATACCACGCGACAGGCGAATGTGTCACCTGTGCGGTAATGTAGTAATTGAGTCATTATACCATTTAATGATTGTGTGTGATAGCCTATATGCATTGCGCTAAAAGCATATGAAGTCATACAATAATCTCTTTGATCTTGATGAAGTAGCTGTATTATGGAAGCAATTCAAGAGTGGCAATGATATCAATTTGATATATTTCATGGTTGTTTTTTATAAAAGGATTGTATTGATATTATGACGCATTGATTTTACGGTGTATTGAATTGTAAATTGATGAGAGATGTGATTATTGTCTTATGTTGATTTTAACAGTGGTGATGTAAATATTTAATCTGTGTTATATAAATCATTTGTTTTGCTATATGTATACAAATAAACTTTGAAACTTTAAAAACTCTGTGCAGAAGATGACGACCACCTGTGGACCCAACTATTTTATCGAGTGCCTCATGATGTCTTTTAATGGCCTTCTCCTGGTTTTCATTGATTTTCTCCAGGCGGGAATAGGAAGCTGGAGCAGCCTAGTTTAATAATGAAATACCCTGCTCCAAGGCCTCTACACAATTTGTAGAAGGGGGAAAATTCCAGGGCCAGGTGACCTAAACTCTTCCTCATCTTCTGAACTGCTAGGCCACTCACTGGTTAGGGGAGAGGTGGTCGGGGTAGGCTTCTGGTCATCTCATAGTAAGGGAGTGTGTCTTTGTGAGCCAGTCAAAGTGGGTTTTACATACAACTGACCTGTAGGGTATAATTGGTCTGCTGGCTTTGACCTGGAGGGTGCAGGGTAGGTCTGACTCTGTATCGGGTCATGAGTATTCCACTTCTGGCACCACTTATGGTAGATCAGAATCAGGACTCAGACAACAAGACTTAGTTAAGAGGATCTTTTATTCTGGTTGAGTTAAAATAATCGTTCTCTATTTTATAGGCCCAATCCCTAGTCTATAAAAGTCTACAGAGTGCTCCTCAGAATGTCTGTTACATAGTAACAATGTCCTCTAATTGGAATCCTAATAAAACCTGCTCACTTTCCCTATCTTCAAAAGGAAACATCCAAACAAGAAAGGGGGACATTGTCAGGGATGGCTACTGGCTTCTGACCCCATCTTGCCCCTTGTAGTACTGGCCTTTGCCCATAGTTCAAGTTTCAATAAAGAAAGGTAGTTCTTAGGGTGCTGAAAGGTTGTCAAGTGGTTCCAATACCAGTCTCTCTCTGTCTATTCTCACTCTGGGATTCTTCCAGTCCTTCCCCCCTCTCTGGGGTTCTAATGCTCTCTCCACTCGCTTCCACTTGAGGACTTCTATACATCCCTCTCTCCACTCTCGGATTTCATACTTTCTCTTTCCCTGCTCTGAAAAGGTCAGTATTGTAAGGGTTAAGGGAATAGAAGGGTAGTCCTATAAAGAGGCTGAATCAGTAATCCAGCTTTCTGGTGCCAATAGCTGAAATCAAGTAGTTGGGGCATGAAAGGTAACAGGGCAAGATGGTCCGGAAGTTAAAGGATGATCAGAGCTTCAGTGGTAGTGGAGATTTTAAACTTGTTGAGTATGAGATCATGTCAGGGCTTAATTTCTCTTTCGTGCATGCACCTGATACTGGTCATATGCAAAATGTAAGAATCTGGTCAGTGTTCTGCACGGCACATGCCACCCACCATGAACAGGGAAGGCGCTCGTAGGCTGTGCTACTAACACAAAGGAAATGAAATTATCTGGGGGAAAAAACATCTGAGCCGTTGGTAGTGTAGCCAGGATCTGGAGGATGGAATGCAGGCACAAGCTGACTATCCAGGATCAGAGTAAACAAGGAAGCAAGGGAAACAGGAGGAATCACAGGGAAGGGGAAACAGAACAGAGGAGGATGACGTCAGAAAACCAGGAAGGAGGCAAATAAGGCACATGTTATCACAAGAACAATGAGGGCTAACCTGAGTGTCGCAATGCATTGGGTCTCTGGTCAGAAGTCCATTTATCCTCTGTCATACGTCCATCCAGCATCCATCTTGTGGAGGTCATTATGTCCTGTAACAGCAACCAAACCATCTTTGTTGGAGCACTTAAGGGGAATATGCAACAGAAAGATCTGTGCTACAATAGTGACCATCCAGGCCTCATGACAGTATTCCCCCGCCCAAAGGGTGCCTGCCCAAGCTTCCATGGATTGGAGCAATAAAAGCGATGTTAAAAGACAGGTGCATGAACATTAGCTTCACTCTCCAATGATCGATTCCTACCCATTAAGTACTGGAGTCCACCTCGATGAAATCAGGATTTGCAATTGTGAGAATCTTCATACTCTGAACCATCTGGTGCGTCAATTAGAAGGGAAGGTGGAACAAATCTTCTAGGGAGCTGGTCAGGCACATGAGGCTTAAGCTGAGAAACATAGAACACCAGGTGGGTTTGTTCCCAGGTCCGCAGAAGCTGGAGCTTAAAGGTGACAGAATTGAACTGCTTGTTGACCCATAAGGGACCAAAAACTGGGTTATGGCTTGGAAGGAACCAAGCATGCAAGCAGGTAATGGGAGGACACCCATATAGAATCACTCGGAGAGACGATGCATTAAAGTGTTTTGGATCTGCATATACCTTTATCCTTACATGGGCATCACTGAGGCAGGATGCCATCCTTTCATGGACATCCTGAACACGAGAAACACGTTCATGCACTGTCTGAAGGGGTACACGAGAGGGCAAGGCAATTGGAAAAACCTGGGGATGATACCCATAAATACAGTAGAATCGACTGGAATGAATAGAAGTGTGGATGGTATTTTTGTATGCAAATTCAGCATGGGCAGGAGGCCCAGCCGATCATCCCGGGAGGCCGAAATAAAGCATGTAAGCATTTTTCCATAGTTTGATTAAGTCTCTTGGTCTCCTGTTGGTCTGTGGATAGTAACCTGATGATAAGGCTCTTTGTATTCACATCATTTTGCATAAATTAGTCCAGAAATGGGAACTGTACTCCGGATCTGTTTCTGATATGGTGACACTGGGTAATCCAGATGTGTAATGGAAAATACTTTTTTTTATTTGGTTTGTTACAAACCTTTAAAATACATTTACATTTTACAATTTCATTCAACTTATGAGAGCGCTTCAAATTGTCGTACTATGTTCTACTGTGCCCAGCCATTTGGAGAAAATCTACACGCAATAAAACTGCATGCAGTTACATTAAATTCCACAATGATTATGGAAGTAATTTCTGTTTACAAGTCCTCGTTCAGAGTTTGGGAGAGTGACAAGATATCTCCCATAAAATAAGTCAATGCTATGGTTAGGGACCTATCGGTCTCGTCAAACATTAGCTGCCACCAATCTTCAGCGCTTAACGTCGGGGGCTTCGATGTGAAACCTCCCAGGTGTTTCGTTCTTTCATGGCGAATTGCTGGGCAGAATAGCATTAGATGTTTCAGTGTTTCTTTGTTGGATTTGCAAAGTCTGCATTGATCGATCATGTTACTGGTTTCTGACAAGGTGCTTGTTCTTTCTTTTGTTTTAAACAAGTTTAAACGAAACTTCATGTTGGTTCTTCTCTGTTGTGGATCCGGAAATAGTTTCCAAAGATTTTGAATTTCATTGAGGGCTCTTTTGTCATAGGGAACACTTTCCATTATACAATGGTCATTTTTTTGTTCACAGGTCATGCACCAATCGCGCCTCCACAGCATTTCTTTTGCAAACATTTTGTTTGTAGTGTGTCCATGTTGATGTCAAGTTCAGACATTAGGTCTCTGCATCGGTTTACAAATAGCACGAAAAGTGAATTCTCATTTACGGGGCCTATATTTTGCAAGATTTTGAATTGTAGAGGTGTTTCCATGCACGTGGTTTTCCTGTATAGGTATAGCATGTTCCAACTCACTCGAGCTTTGATGGATGTTAGGCTAAGTTTGTGTCAGATACAAGCTGTAGGCGTTCCTTTAGGTAGGCTCAAAACTCTAGACCAAAAGATGTTCTCAAGAGTACTCCATAGATCCTGTGGGCAGCCTAATGCACATTCAGCACCAAGGATTAGTGCAGGGACTGCCTTTTGTTTATAAAATGCCAGTGCTGGCATCAGGGAGTATTTGATGTATTTTTTATTTAAAACGGCTGCCTGGATTGCCAGGTGATGACTGTTTATTTGGTTCCTTCAACCCACAGGGTGTTGTTTATGTTGGAGTTAATTTGCATTCCCAAATAGTGTGCATTCATTGTGATGTTTAATGCAGTTTTGTCAAGATGCCATCAAAAGTGTTGCTTTTGTTGCTTTCTCTGGCCACTCAGGTTTTCGAGGACAAGTATTTCTGATTTTGAGATATTAATACTCAGCCCATTGGTTCTCACATATTGCCCCAGAGCATTCAATTTTATTTGGAGGCCAATTGGAGTTGAATCTAGTAGTATTAGGTTGTCTGCATACAGGAGATGACTTATATGCACTCCATTTACTTTTGGCGAGAACGATCTAGTACTTTTGATGGCTTGATCGGTGTTGGAAATTAACAAATTAAAGATGATAGAGGCTAGAGGGCATCCCTGTTTTACTCCGCACTGTGTCTTGATGGGATCGAATAGTTTGCCAGAGAGTTCCAATCTGATTCTTATTTCCATATTTGTGTGCAGTTCCTTTATTGCCAAAAAAAAGACTTGCAGGGCATTTCCACTTAATAATTTTTGACCATAATATCTCCCGATCTATGCTGTCGAAAGCATGTGATAGGTCATTTAGGGCCAGATTGATCTTATATCTTGTTCTTATGGTGTCCATCTTCAAGATATTGACGATTAGCAGGTTTAGACTGCACCCTACTCCTTTGACAAAACCTGTCTGTCTCTGGTTGATATGCTTATTCATGGTGGTCCAAGCCAGTAGCTTGCGTTGTAGGAGTGTGGTGTAGATCTTACTCAGCACGTCCAGTAGTGCAATTGGGCGATAGTCTTTTGGATTTGCCCTGTTTCCCTTTTTAAATACTGGTACGATAATTGCATTTTTCCAGGATGCTGGTGTCGCACACGTACTTGCAATGTTCTTAAAGAGGTTGTAGCAGAAATCTGCCCAGGCCTGTGGATTTTCTTTCAGTGTGAAGTTTGTTAAGCCATCTGGGTCAGGGGCACATGACGTGCTTATTCTGTTGATGATTTCTAGAATTTCAGATCTTTCAAATCGCAAGTCCCACGCGTCTGGTGCAGGCAGTAAGGGGTCTACGGAATTTCCTTTCTTCTTGTAGAGTTGCTCATAATGACTCATCCAATCTTTCTCAGTCACCATATTTGTTTGGAGTTCAGTCTGGGATCCCTCTTGTTCATTGATCAAGGTCCAGAACTCACGTGTGTTATTGTTTCTAATTTTTGAGAGCATTAGTTCTGCATCATGTTGGAATATGATTGATCTAAGTAATTTAAGCCAGTTTTTATATGACTGTTTTATCTTTTTGATGTTGGCTGCGTCTTCAATTGTGTGTGGTTTCCCACATGCTCTGATTTTAGCTTGGGGTTTTGTTTCATTATATCAAGATCAAATGCATGTTTGTTGGTGAATACATGGTTTTTCAAGCCTTGCTTCTTGTCGATGAAGTTTGCAAGTAAATGTTGATATTCCAGATGACCATGCCCGTTCTGGTCATTATTATTGATGGATTTAACGTCATGTTCGGTTAATCTGAATCTAATTCTGCTCGATTTGAATGCTATTTCATGCTTCCATAGCTGGACAGGACCGTTCTGTGGCCCGTAGATGTTTAGTAGTACCAAGTTATGGTCGCTTGCGAGTTTTGGAACTACCAGTAATGATTTAACCCGCGTGTGCAGGGCTTCAGAGACAAAGAAGTAGTCCAATGTTGACTCTTGCATCTATCTCTTCCAGGTTGGTTTTGCAGGTATGTTGCCTGTGGTGTTACGTTTAGGATTTGTATGTTTCTCAGTTCCATTTCGGAACACCATTGCTCAGCTGCATTCGTTCTTGTCGCGTTTCCATGGCGTATTTTATAAGTTGTCTCTAAGCAGTTGATATTTAAATCTCTGCATATTAGAATTTTTGCGGCTAGTTCTAACTCATAAATTTGATCTGTTATGTGTGTAATTTGATCAACGAAGACTGCTGTGCCATTTGCGCTGTGTTGCCACTAGATGTTAATGACGTGAAGACGATTTTGTTCACCCTTTTATACACCTTCAGTGACCAATAGTATTTTTTGGATGTATGGTGAGATGTTATTCTCTTCTTGGATTTTGTAGCCAGACTTCTTTTGTACAAACATCATGAAACCCGCCATGGGCCTACCCATGATCTTTTTGATTGCCGGATTTAGGGCAATTTCAAATCCTTCTATAGTTGGCCACTCTAAAAGCCAGGTTTCCTGCAGGCACACTATGTGAAAATTTCCCAGCCAGTTCGATAGAAAAAGGTGAGCAAATCCATGAGCGCTCCAACATCCGATGTTGATTCATTTTGGTGGTCCTGGTTTACAACGTTATCTACGTTTCTGAACGACTAGGGCTTTCGAGATCCAACTCCAGTCAGCAGAATTCCCACTGGATTTATTTAACCCTTTAAGACTCTTAAAGTCTTAAAGGGTGGGGGAGAGTCTCCTCCAAGTGTGGAACCCTCATGTACGAATGTTATCTTGATGGGTTCCCTAGTTTCGGTCACTTGGAGGGTTCTTATTACATCTTGTTGATGTATTTTATTTTTTTCATTGAGTTCTTGTTGGCAGCTGGCGAACATTCTCGGACTGGAGGTTTTTCAGGTCTTTCTGCATTAGCCGTTGGTTTTGTGGTCTGTCCATACAGGTCTTCGCGTCTGAATGAAGTTGTTTAACTTCAGGTTCTTGTTGAATGTGTGTCTCTGTGATGTCAAAACCCATTGATATTAAAGTTGGTGCAGCCTCTAGTATGATGTTACATATTATTCTAGAGTCAATGTGAAGTTTCACTGTGTTGTTTTAGTTCTCCTTAAAGAATTCTACAATGTTTATGTCATTCACGTTAATCATATGCAGACTCGGCCCATGGTGCAGTAATTGTAGAACATTGATCCGGTTGAGAGACAGATCGTCTTCAATATCCTCTATCCATTCTAAACGTTGACAATACTTAGCGTTTAAGTGTTTATTGATGTTTTGCTTCTCGGTTTTGTTTTTCACAATATGTGTTTTTTGGACTTTGTTTTGCTCAACATCATAAGTGCCACCCTCTTGTGTTTTGCTATTATTTTTAATGCTCACCTTTCTATCTAGGGCATTCTTTTGGGTGTGCATACGTTTTTCATTGCCAGTGGTTGGCTGTAAAATCACTTTATGCTTTGACAGCTCCATTGTCTCGATGGTATGGATAGCGGTTTATAGTCATTAAATCGAAAGCAATAATGTCGGAAGTCAAAATATAGAAAAAATAATGTAAAAAAAAAAAGTTGAATTTCTTTTTTATTACATTTTTTTTCGAAATGGGGGCTTCCCCCAAACCCCCTTTTTTGTATATTTTTTTATTTTACTCCCTTTTTTTACTTACTCAACCCAAAAAATACATATAAATAAAAAAATAAAACATTTGACTTTTTTTTTTTCGACATTTTTTTTTTCAACATTTTTGAGATTCGAATTTATTGTTTCGACTTTTTGACTGCACACCATGGATAGCAGTGAGTTTGTCCCATTTTTGGCATAAGTTCACAAAGGGGGGGGGCTCTGTGGTTTTTCCGGCATTGTTGGTATCTTGCAGGTAGAATGCACTATTGTGCATACTCTTGCTGATTTGGCCTTTGGAATATGAGGTGAGTCTGGAAGCACAAAAGTTTTGTCTACTTCACCGTCGAGACTTTTTAATTCTTGGACAGCCTGAACGTCGTATGTTTCCTTGTCTTCATAGATAGATAAGTCCAAGAGGTTGATTGGGATTCCGTTGTTAGATAAAAGGATGTCTGGTGTTGTATCTTGCGTTGCGTCACTCTCCTTCAGATTGATTGGCACCACTGATGTTGCCTGTGTGCAAACAGCATTTGAATTTAGGGTAAAGCTTACAGCTATGATGTTTAGAAGACATTTTCTCGCGTTATTGAATGTTCAAGCTTTTTTCTCCTTTAGATTTTTGGATTTTTCAATTTGCAGTGGTTTTGGTTGTGCAGTTTTTTCAACTTCTTTTTGAGGTGCTTTGAAGATTGAAAATACGCCTTCCGTGAAGTTTGTAATCACAACCACTGGTGGCACAGGGCTCTGTAGATCGATAGTTCAGCCTCTGAGGTCTACAGAGGTAGAAGGAGATTGTAAGTCAACGTTTGCAGTGTTTCCAGTATTTTGCACACTTTCCACCGCGCTAGCAAAGGACGTATTTTCGGCCACCAGCTCGGGCTCAGTTTCCAAGCTTCTATCATGGTCCAGGATGATTTGTACGGTGTCAAGTGCTAAGTTTCCACTATGTGAAGGACTTTTATCTATAGCGTTAATGGACAATGCTGCGTCCGTAGGCGTTTGTACTGAGTCCACGTTCTTATCTGATTGATGAGTTCTAGTCAACGAGTGTTTGTTCACGTTGGTAGCTGGTTCTTCGTCCATTGACTCTGTGCTTAATTCTTTGTTTGCTGTGCTTTCAACAGCATTCTTGGTTCCAGATGACTCATAGGATGTCCTACACTGATGACAGTTTCCCTCATGTGAAGAATGTTTTTGGTGACGTAATAAGCTAAGAGCTTCTTTGACCACTTCGGCCAGAAATTCTTTGTAGTCACTATTGTATTGTTTTTGGTCTGCTAGAGTAGACAGAGAAAAGTCAATTTTGTTTGTGGATTCATAGAACATTTGTTTAAATAAATTGTCACATTCTAAATTGACAACCCTGGAGTTCATCGGAGCGACCAGTGTAGTTAGGTCATTTAGGCTGTCCTTCATTTGTTCGTAAAGTTTAATGAACGGACACAAGGTCATTGTCATTGTGGATGTTAGAATCAGTTGCAATTCTTACAATTTGTGTAATTAGTTCGTCCTGGTTAAGGGATCCTTCGGGTCTTCTTGATTTCGCTCTCTGCTGCACTCTTCAAATTTTGGGATACTCTCGTTCTATGACTGATGAGTCGGAAGAAGAGTCATCAAGACTAGACTCTTTTGCGTTGTTCATTGAGGTCATACTCAAGACTGCATCTGTGATGCTGTGCACCAATCTTTCTTTGTTTTGTGTTGGGGGTATTGTGTTTTGTTTCACATCCTTCCATGCTCTTAATTGAGAGCAATAGATACCTGGAGAGTCACTGTCTTCAATCCTTCTGCATTTGGAAGGAGCACTTCGACCCATAATGTCAGTTGAGGGCTTCGATTTAGTTGGATACAAGCCGTTTCTAGCTGGTATTTGAGGGTTAGATACCGTTTCAGCCTCGTCAGATTTTGCTCCAACACATGTTAGGTTGATCTTAGTTAGATCTTGTAAGAGTTTATTCACTATCTCAAGTGAATTTGAACTTGAGGTTCAAAGGAAGGAATTTTCTGGCTTGCACTGATCTTCTACATCTTTAGTTGAGCTATTACTCAGAGGGGCTTCATGACTTGTGAGATCTAACACAGAGAAGACATACGTCAATCTAGTCTCATTCACAGACCCACTTGGGGCACTTTTCCAAGGGTCAGGATTCCTACAAGAGACATGTAAGATGTGCTTGTTTGATGCTCCTAAGGCAAGATCCCGTGTTTTGGGGTGTGTTGCATCTGTGTGTATTGATGTCTCCTTTATGATTAGGTAGGGCTCACCGAGGGGCTCACATGAGATAACACTTCATTGTTGGGTGCTAGTGAGCAGTCTTTATAGATCTGCTCATGAACAGTAATTTGAGGCACTTTGTTTGTGAACATGAAATGCATGTTTTTTTATTTGGGCTTAAGCAAGCTCTTTGAAGTGTCATTGCGTTTCTCACTCATTTTACAGGCCATTTCGTGAGATGCTTGTGGGTTTTCGAACATGTCCGATGCCAAAAAGAACAGAGTGTCATGTATGGGGCACTCCGTTTCCTGATCTGCTATCAGCTTCCCAGAAGAACTACACTCCAGCCCCTCACAAGCTGACAGCGCAAACGCAGCCAGGCCACACATGCAGGAAACAGCTCGGGACTCGCCCGGCAATCACAGGGAATCTCCGCCGGCCCCCACACCACAGTCCCCCAGATCCACCAACACATCCGGAGCACACACTGAGGGCACGGCATCCTGGAACACCATAAGTGATTGTTCGTTGGGCGATCTCTTCGTTTGAACATTGTTATTTAGTGCACAGGGTGGGGGCCGCCGAGCTCCTGTGTTCTGGGACTTGGGTAACAAGGAATTAGTCACTGTTGGCATCGTTTTTGCTGTGCTTTGTGTAGAACTGTAAAAGCTCATACTAATTGAGGTACATCTTATGTTTTTGCTAGACACACTGTTAGTATTAGAATTAATGTAAGTATCAGTAGGCAGCCTTACTTGAGGGGGAGGAGCCACTTCCACGATGAGCACTGTGTTGATTGCCCCATGACGCAGCTGTAGTCGGGTCAGGGGATGTTGGAGTACTCGTCCTCTCCCTCTAGGACAAGACTGGAGATGCAAGTCTCCTATTACTGCAAACCTCTCCACCTCGCCTCCAAAGACTCACAAGACTCTGCTGACTCTGCGTCTGTTCCGCAGAGAGTCTGGGTCTTCTGGTACTGGCAGCAAGTATGCTCCGCCTCCATGCAAGAGCAATGGAAAAGTTCCTCAGAGCAACAAAGACAGAAAGACTCACAAGACTCTGCTGACTCCGGAAATACTGTGCCATAACAGGCACCGACGGAATGTGAGGTAAGAGTGGGTGAAATGGGCATCTTGGTCGAGGTGTCAATTGTTACCATGATAGCTGTAGGGCTATTAGATGGGCGCAGATCCACAATAAAATTGGTATAAATCAATTGCCAAGGGGTGTCTTGAATTAAGGGGTGATGTAATTCCTGCAAAGGCTTGGTATGAAGGGTCTTGGATTGTAGGCACAATTTACAGGCTGACACATAATCGTTGCCATCTGTCTTCATCGAAGACCACCAAAAGTGATGCAAGATATTTTGTAGCATAGCATTTATCTTTTTATGTACTGCAGAAATTGAATCATGGCACATTCGTATTGTCTTTGAGAAAAGAGTGGAGTCAACAGCTACCCTGGTCATTGACGCTTTGGTAGGATTCTTTTTTGAGAAGCAGTGGAGCTAAATTAGCACAGATCTATTAGCTCTTAACATGAACACAAAGAAGTTAGATTCTTTTTTAAACATAGAAAGTTGAGATTTATTAAATTTTCAAGAGTAGATATTTTTAAAAACGAATTATGCCATCCTTGGCACAGAAAAACATTTTTTACACAAGGTTATGCAATGATTGTGCATATAGGTGGGTTAGTACATCATTAGTGACTGTAATTACATGTACTGCTAGTGTTGCGGCAGTACGTACCAATTGTCGACACACACAGAGTTCAGGTGTTTCTAGTTCAGTGAGTAGATGGAGCGGCCATCGGTCGAAAGTGTGGAACCTACTGGTGGATGCACCGGACTGTCTTCAGGACTGGGGGAACTTTTGAGCACAGGAGTGCTTGCTAAGTGCCAGGCACCTGAAAATGGTGAGACAAAGGATGGAGTGTTATAAGGGAAGATTTAAAAACATGGGGTGTTCAGAGGGAAACACTGCGAAAAAAGACCTACCTAGGGTAGTTGGAGCGTCATGGCTTGCGTGGTTTGATAGGGGCCAGATTCTGGGTAAATCGCTGGCGAATGGTTAAGTCCAAAAAATGGACCGACGGTCTCTGAAACAAGTTGGAAAACCGAGTTGGTTGGGATGTAATGAATTACAATGAGCAATATAGGCAATGGTAGTAGGTAAACAGTTACCTGGTCTGGTCAGAAAATTGAGTCCCAGGTGGTTCTAGATGAGAAGATGTCTCTATCTAGGGCGCGGGGTAAAGCCGCGGTCTGTTGTAGACAAAAGAGAGAAGGGGATTTGGCCATTAGGCAGCTAGTTGCAGAGGTAAGAAGTGATTAGTGAGGCGTACTGGTGCAAGCGTCGAGATGTCATGCTGTTGGTGCACACTTGTGAAATCAATATCGAGTGCCTGTGATCAAGGTAGTTGCCTGTGTAATGATAAGGCATACTGGTGCAGGCGTAAAAATATCTTGGTGCTGGTGTCCAGCGTTCTAGTCAATATCGAATGTTTGTGGTCGACTCGTTGTTTGTGATTGTGGTTGTTATTTTATTATTATTTATTGTTGCGGCTTGAATGTGAGACTAGGAAATCAACAAGAGGCTGGTGCCCGTGTGGATGCAAGATATGGTTTTAAAGGAAGAAAAATCGAAGAAAAGGCCGGTGTCCCGTGGGGGTTGGGGCTCCCGTGATGTAGATGCAGTGGGTAGTGGCAAACAGCTTGCAGGAACGCTAAGGCTGGTGGTTCCCATGCGTTAGTGGAGATGGGAGCGGTCTGAAGCAAAGCTTACCTCTGCAGTCGAGCTGTGTCGGCGACTGACTGAGCTGTTTGATACGCACACATGCGTATATAGATCAAATTAGTTAAAGGCGCGCTCATGTGGCGCATGCTCGTTGTGGGGAAACAGGACTAGTAGTCTTTGGGACAGCCGGTAAACCTCGAGGGCATCGGGGAATTGGGCACGTAAAATGTCGTAAGTGTACATGACGATCAGTATCAAAAACATATAATAAATAAATCAAATGGCGGTGCGAAAATGCAAAAACAAGCTGCAGGTCCATGCACTTCTTGGTTCGTAGTAACTGTGGTTTCTGAGAAAGACCTTTTAGCTATTTTTAAGGTACTTTGAACACAGCATGAATGAACAGGAAATTCTGTTAATACCATAAGTACTTCAAACATAAATTTGCATGTGATTTTTGTGGCATACAGGCAACATGTCAAACAGTGGTCCAGGGGGTTTTGGACGAACAGATTTAATTCTTTAAATACTTCAACCATAAAGTTGCATATGATGCATACAGGCAACATGTCAAAAAAGTGGTCGAAGGGGTCCTGTATGTACATACATTTGCTGGTAAATTCTGTCTTTCAAGCGAAGTGCCTAGATCGGAGGCATCCTTGACTTTACTCAAAAAGTTGTTTAGCAGACATATGAAAGTAGTCTCGGGTAGCAGATGTTCTGGTTGGAGCTTGCCTTGCTTTCCACCTGATTTCAGTAAAAGAAAGTCAGCTTTGATATTCTCGTTACCAGGGAGATATGTGAAAGTAAGGTCACAGAGTAGAAACAAAAAAATGCCAACTGGCTTGTTGGCTGTTATGACACTCAATGCGTTGGAGTACTAAAAGGGGCCCCTAGGGGTCCCTTACATCTATGGAAACAAGGCGAGTCACCACACACGATAGATATGCCAGACACGAGGTTGTATTCCCAAAGCTCGGGTTTATTGGAAAGCAAATAGTCTCAGTTGGCCAACTCGGTCTCACGCCCCGCGACGTGTATCTCTAGACCTCGAGGGACGCAAGAGAGTGAATTACGCACATCAGTTACATATATACAAAATGCATATGATACAATCAGCTATGACATGTTTAACACCACCCTTTATTGGGTTTCTTTGAACTCGGTGTGATGATGGACATTATTGACAATTATGATACCTTCAAATATCTATTCTAGTAACAATATGCAATTTGTAAGTGCGGAGGCATCTTTCAGTTGTTGAACAGAACACAGTGCTTCTGTTCTTGGAAGCGAGCTACATATGGGGGACGAGTCGCATTCCAGACCTTGCTGTCTATGAGGTGCTATTCGTGTCCTGGGAGCCGACACGCTCTAACAGGGCTCAGTAAAGGGGGGCCGTAAGAAGAGCATAATTCAAGCCTTTAGCTGCTTTATTCTAACATATTCTACCATATAACGAGACTGGCTGGCAGCTGCAAAATGATTAAATGCCCTGCAGCTCTGCTTCAAGCCTACATTTTGGAGGGAGCCGGGCATTCTTTCCTGGCACTGCCTATGTTGTGTTTCAACAAACACGTGTTATCCTCGCGGCCCTGCGGCCTTGTCCTTTCACGTGCAGACAACAATGTTTTACAGTCGAGCAGTGTAAGCAGAAAATGTACTGTGAAGCAATAAGAACAGAAAACAATTGGCAATGGTTAGAAAACAAAATGGCGATCCTTGTTACATCAAAATGGCCGTTCATTGGTAAACTCAGAAACCTATATGTCTGTCATATCGTGCATGAGACGGTTGGCCCACGGCCATCAAAATACGTTTGCCGTCACATATGAGAGGTATCCATTTTTCTAGACTGACAAACCCTCCTTTGGCCATATGCCAAACGTCTCATCCATTCATTGTATCCTCCTCTAATGACGATAAGTCTGAAGTACTTATGTCTGAATTTTGCATACTATCGTAAGCATCATCATCTTCATTAATATCTATAGCCATCAATTCTTTTACTGTTTTCATCTCATTTGTGTTTTGGTCAGCCCTACCATGAGTTTGTTTTCTTTTTGTCATCATATGCATGCATCCCTTAGCACATCCCTCAGTTACCTCAGTGCAAACTATTGGTAGGCAATGTATGCAACAACAGCACGTTATGAATATTCCAAACACCACTACTAATATTGAAATCAACTTCCATCCCCAAGAACGCAGTATTCCCCAAAACCTGGACTCTATTCCCCAGCCTCCTTCTCCAGTCGGGAGTTCGGAAATTAGGACATGCATTTTCTTTATTGCTTCAAAGATTGTAGGGGAATAGTCATCTACAAATACACAACACGCTGATCCCACTATTTTTCAAATCCCCCCACGATCAACCAGGATCACATCGAGAGCCATTCTATTTTGCAGCGTCATTAACCTGATTCCTTTTTCTTCCAACATCATGTTAAATAGTATATCTGTCGTTGTGTTTATGGTATTTTTTAGTATTCTGGACAGCTGCCTTATATTATAGGAGTTCATTATCTGGGACAAGAATGGAGTGAATGATTTTGCTACGTCAGTCGCTATCAAAACACCTTTGCTACTCCTTTTGACTCTAGATCTGGATAGTCTGGCCATGTCTGCTGTTTCCAAGAGGAACACTCCTGGGAACAGTAGACCTAGGTAACATGTACCTCCCCAGTTTCTGGGCAACCAAGGATATGCTTTCTTTCCACATATAAAATAAACTGGATCTCCCACATATACTGGTTCTATTTCCCATTTCAATATCACTGTATTCATGCATCCAGTAAATGTTCCCACTGAAAAGAAGCCTTTCTTTTTTAGACAAAAAGGGACAGTTCTTGGGTTATAATTCACCCAGGGACGTCATTTGGGGGTCGCCAGAGGTCGCAACTGCGACCTCTGGGGTCTTCCTTGCGACCTCTGTGGTCTCCCTTGCGACCTCTGTTAAAAAAAAAAAATAATAAAATAAACATTTCGGTTTTTTTTTTTTTTTTTTCGTTTTTTGTAATGCAAGGTCCTGGAGTGGCTGGCTCTCATGTTCAGGCCCTTTAAAAAAAAAATAATAAGACAAACAAGAACAGGAGTGCCACAAGTCTAACACTTTCAGCACTGACCCTAAATAAGAAAGAATAGGAAACCAAATAATGTGTCTTTCTGGAATTCTGTACAATAATTGCTAAACTCATTAAAGGTTTATTTCAGGCACACTTCAGGGGGTGAGTTACTGATTTAGTCTGTTCTTAAACGCCTCAACTCAGCCTTTAATCCTTCTGAGGTCGATAAATGAGTACCAAGACAGGTTGGGTGATATTGGGTGTATATTTTTTCTATATAAAGCGCTTAAGTGTAAGTGCTATATAGTAACACATCATTATCATTTGGTCATGGACGTCTGCTTGCATTCATAGTAATTTGGTAATATGGGCCTATACACACTGACCTTAACGCTACATATGGCAATCCATTCTTGCATGAAATGTACATCACATTATAGTGATATCGTAACCATATTTTTCGTACTGTACAATGCTGTGATGTCACTTCCTGTTTTGGCAACGGGTGAAAGGTTCCTGTTCCATCGCTTCCCGCGATATCACTTCGGGGTGGGGTCAAATGATATCAGTTCCTGTGATGTCATCAGGGGTCAAGGGTCGTGTGATGTCACTTCCGCTACCCCTGGCATTTTGGTGAAATGACGTCCCTGAATTCACCGTGTAAGAAGGTGAATTATAACCCAAGAAGGTTGATGGTTTGTTCCCGTCTGTTCTTACACAAAACGTCATCACAGATGTTTTATCTGGTGGGGACAATCTATCTTGTATATTTTGCTGTGTTATCTTTCGCGTACTTTTCCTCGTGGGCTCTGAGGCCATTACTTGTGCTTTATGGAATATGGAACAACCCACAGGCCTCATTATTATTTCCTCAAACTCATTCATGTTGGTTCTGTCTTATTGACCCGTACTACTCTTATTCCATTTCCCATAGAACATTGCACTTAAAGATGCACTACATGCAGAACGTAATGGTAATGGCTGTACATACCAACCTATTCTTTTTCCAGCATGCTGCGGTAAAAGGGCACATACCCAGCAATTTGTTTTCTTCAGAATTGCATATGTCTGTTCATAATTAATAACAACGTGTTGTTCCCAAACCCTTCCCCATGTCTTTCTTCCATTGGGGACACGGTATAAGTAATCACCTGAACCGGGCTTTCAGTAGTGAATATATTAACTATTGGTAAAAACATTCCCAATAGGTGTATCGATTCCACATACCATAATACTAGGGCTGTCGTTATCGGTTCTACCACGCTCATAAAGCACATAATTATTGTCAGTGCCAGCATACAATTCTTTTTACCATGCGTTTTTCTTAAGCTTACAGTCTTTACAATTGACTCATTCTCAGCAGTATTGCAGGAGGAGGCTGGAACCGGTCTCGACATGTTTCTCATCGTCCTTCTTCTTTCTTATTAGAGTTTGGCGTGGATATCTCTCTTCGTTGCACTTGCTCTGATGTCAATACGTTCAACGGAATTTGTCACAGTTCAGTTCTGCCAGTCCTTTATAGCCTGGATTTGCTTATTTGGTTTTTAGGTGAGATCACTTGTCCTTTCTCACACTACTCAGAGGACTTCTGAACAGTTATCTATTGCCTTAGTACCATGTGCGCCCAGCTTGTCCGCTCTGGTTCAGGACACATGTACTTTTTATGATCGCACCGAGGAGCAGCGAGTCTTAAATTGTCCGACTTGCACAATTCTCACGCTTCTCTCCTCTACACCTCTAGTTCTCCTTCTCCGTCCATGAGCAGAACCAGAGGTTGACATAAACACCAAAGAACTGTGGATCACTTTGTCTTTCGAGGCCGCAAATTGTATCGCCTCACTCCTGGTATTGTGTGATCCGTGAACAGTGCCGGTGCACTTCCAGATTCAGGCTCAAAGTCAGCCTGTGGCGCTACTGCAGGTGCTGGTGTGCGCTGCGCCAGTGATGCAGATTCAGTTTTTGGAGTGCTGGCAAGTGCTGGTGGGCGCCAAAGGGGTACACGTTTAGTTTCTGCTGGTATTTGCAAGGCAGATTTCGTGTCGGCCAACAGTGATGTAGATTCTGCTGGGCAACGGTGGGGCACTCTTTGCCCTTACCCCTTTTCGGCAATTGTCTCAGGCTTTGTTTCGAGTTTCATTTCTCGCTTGGGCAGATTTGGTGGCGGCTTACTGGCAACAGTTTCTTCTGTTTCTGGGACCGCTGTTTCTTTCCGGTCGTCTGGTTCAGGCAAGTCTTTCAGTGAAGTTGGAATCTTTTTGGCATGGGTGGCATGGATCCACAACTTCCGTCCATCCACCTGTATCGCCGTCTGCGTTGCCAAGAGTACTTGATAGGGGCCACGCCACTTGGGTGCTAACAATGACTTTCTTTCAAAATGTTTAAGCAGCACCCAGTCTCCTGGCTCTAGGGCGTGCCCCGGACCGGTGTATATCACTGGTAATGCCGCCTGCACCTGCTGATGAATCAAACACAATTTCTGCATTAAAAGGCCACAATAAGTACTAAGCACAGGATGTTCTATCTCTCTTAGTCGTCTTGGCTGAGGTGCGCACCAAACATTTGCCGGCCTCCCCATTACGATTTCGTACGGGGAGAGCCCAGTTTTAGCCTGTACAGACGTATGCATGCATAATAGCGCTATTGGTAATGCATCCACCCAACTCAACTTGCTTCCTTCACATATTTTGCTGATTTTTGACTTGAGAATCCCATTGTGCTTCTCCACAAGACAGGCTGAACTCGGATGCCTTGAACTATGGAATCTCTTATCAATCTGAAGACCCGCACATATCTGTAACACCACAGCACCCACAAAATGTGGGCCATTATCTGACCATAGGACACGGGGCAAGCCAAAACGGGAAAAATATTCTTTAAGCATTACTTTTGCCATGCTCATTGCTGTGCAGTCTTTTAAGGGATATGCCTCCACCCACTTGCTGAATGCACAGATCACCACTAAGACATATTTCAAATTTTGGCATCTCTCCATCTCTATGAAATCAAAATGGGTCACCTCAAAAGGCATAGAGGGCGGGCCAAAACTGCCTATTGGAGTCACTGTTCCCTTTCCTACATTGTGTTGTAAACACGTGATACAGTTCTCCACCAACCTCTCTGCATTCTTCTTTATGTTTACATTCTGACATACTGTAGATAGGTGCTGTATTATCTTTTTCGTACATATGTGAGTAGGGCTGTGGGCCATTGTAACCATTGAAGTCACATACGAATTTGGCAACATCCAGTTTCTAGTTCCCTTGTCCACCCAACAACCCTCCAGATCTAACTCAGCAGAGCCCTCTGCCCACCCTTGTATTTCATCGGCCGTAGCTTCGGCCTGCATTTCTTTGACAGTGGCAACTTAATTTTCTATCATACAGGTTACTTCCTCAGTCTGTCCGTCATCATTTTGGTATTTAAATCAGTGGCAGTTTGTTTCGCAATTCTGTCTGTAAACGCGTTTCCCTCTCCTACTTTGCATGTTACCTTTTTGTGTGCCTTGCATTTCACTATTGCTAGGCGCTTTGGAAGCGTGAGTGCAGACAGCAATCGTACAATCAAAGGGCCATGTTGAATTCTGGCACCATGTGATGTCAAAAACCCTCTCTCAGCCCAGAGTCGACCAAAGTTATGAACCACCCTAAAAGCATACTGACTATCAGTATATATATTCACATTCAAATTTTCAGAAATCTCGCAGGCTCTGGTCAATGCTATTATCTCTGCGGCTTGTGCCGAGTTGTAGGGGATTCTTTTGCTTTCTACAACGCTCTCTAGGGTAGTGATAGCATACGCGGCAGTTGTCGTGCCGTCAGGTAATTTAAAACAAGAGCCATCACAAAATAACTCTCCATCTGGCTCTTTCTGTGGGGAATCACTTAAATCAACTCTCCCCTTGGGTTCTTCCTCAGTGAGCATTAAGCAATCATGGGGGGGTGATTCATTCTCCCCAATTTCTTTTATGGGTAGTGGCATTAATTCTGCAGGATTCAAAGCGCTACACCTCATAATTTGGATATGGGGCGCGAACAAGATATTCTCATATCTTGTCAATCTAGCAGAGGTGAGGTGTTGCCTCTGTGTTCTATTTAATAGAACGTCTATGGCATGTGGCACCATTAAAATTAAAGTATGCCCCAATACCATCCCTTCCGTTTGTTTCACTGACGCAGCAGCTGCCGCGACAGATCGCAAACATCGTGGTAGTGCGTGCGCTACAGGGTCCAGCGCAGAAGAAAAATAGCCGCATGGCCTATTTCTTCCACCTTGTTCCTGTGTCAATACCGACATTGCACATCCTTCACTTTCACACACAAACAGTCTAAAAACCTTCTCATAATTTGGTGTGCCCAAAACTGGAGCAGAACATAATGCAGTTTTCAATTGATCAAATGCTTTCTGACATTCCTCATCCCACTGTAAAGGCATAACCGCATCCTTTTTAGTCAAATTCACCATCGGTTTCACAATTAACGCAAAAGTACCAATCCATTGTCGGCAATATGAAGCCATGCCTATTATGGCTCTGACTCCTTTCTGTGTCTTTCAAATAAGCATACAAGAAATACTTTCTATGCGTTCTGGCGTTAGCCTTCTCCCTTCTTTCGAAACTAGGTAGCCCAAATAGGCCACCTCCTTTCGATTATATTGAAATTTCTTCAAACTAGTTTTATGGCCATGTGCCGCTAGGTGTGACAGTAGTAATACAGTGCTTTCTTTACAAATCTCCTCTGTGTCAGCAGCTAATAATAGATCATCTATGTATTGCAAGAGTACGCAACCCACTGGTAAGTTTAGCATGTCTAGCTGCTCTTTCAATGCTCTACTGTAAATACTCGGACTTTCCGTGTAACCTTGCGGAATCCGCGTGAATGTAAATGATCGTCCTCCTAATGTGAACGCAAACAAATATCTGCTGTCCTTGTCCACCGGAATGCTAAAGAACACATTTTTTAGGTCAACTACACTAAAATATTCTGCTGAAACAAGTATCATTGTCAATATTGTAGTGAAATCTGGCACTAAAGGAAACTGTGGATCTACTACTTTGTTTAGCACGCGCAAATCAAATATAAAACGGTATGGTACTTCATTGCCTCCTTTTTTATAAACTGGAAGAATCGGGCTGTTGCATGGACTACCTGTAATTTCTTCAATCACCCCTAATATCACCAAATCTGTAACAATACTTTTCAATCCTTTCTCACATTCAGCCGAAATTCTGTATTGGGGAATTTGCGGTAGGGTAACACCCTCTTTCAAAATGATCTTTACTGGCTCTTTTTCAAGCATCCTACATCGTTGTCATGCATTGCCCATATACAGGTTGGCACTTTACTTAGTTCTCCTGGTAAAGTTTCAGACATGAATTCTGACACAGGGGCATCTTGTGGCCAAATCATCAGGAACACCCCGTCTGCTGTGCAATGTATTAAGGAACCACATTTTTTCAACAAATTTAATCCCAACAGGTTCTCCCCACAATTTTCTGTTAAAAGGAAAGGACAATGTTCAGTGAATGGTCCTATAGTAACTGGGACTGGTTGGGACAGTGGGTTTATGACTGGTGTACCTGCGAACCCTACGGAAACATTCTTTTGCCCTGACAGTGGTATATCCGGAACCAAGTGATGGTCTATTGAACACTTTTGCGCTCCTGTATCTACAAGAAAGCGGTGCTCCTTATTCCTGACTCTCATTTCTACGTAGGGTCCTCTCTGATTCACGGGAATAGACACTGGTTCCGACCCCTGTCCTGGGCTGTCCTATTGGGGAAATAACACATCGTCCGATGTGTAATCATTACTGTTACTGTAATACGTGTTTGGCTGTGTATCGAAAACGTTCCCATTCTTCCCTCTATTTCCCCCACTCTGGTTTCCATACTATTGGTTTTGCTGTCCCTGACTCTGGTTAGGGGCACTTTGGTTTTGGGCTTGGTTTTGATTACCTCCATTATTGTGGTGCTGCTGCATACTATTCTTATTTGGTCCATTCGCTTCTTGGTGCCCTCTATGCTGTCTCCTCTGACAGACCCATTTCTATTATGCAGATGCGGACATTGCGCTCGCCAGTGTCCTTCCTCCTTACAATACGCACACTGATTTGGTCCCACTGTTCCCGCAGGCATATTCAAATTACTCCTCCCTTGTGTGTTCCCTCTCCCTCTATTATGTCCTACTACTTGCTGCAGTAGCACCCGTGTTTTCAGATTTACCCTATCCTCCTCTTTTTCTTTCTCCGCAGTCACTCTGTTCTCATAATATTGGGCCATGTGTAATACTTCGCCCAGCGTTTTTGCTTGCCATGCACTCTCTGATGTCATTATTAGGTTCTGGATTGGAAGTTTTAACCTCCTCACATATTTGTCAACAAATAACCTCTTTCCCGCTTCCGAGCTCACATTCTGCCCACTGAAGTCTGTAAATACTTCTGCAAACCTGTTAAAGTAATCTAATCTGTAACCAGTGCCTTAAGTGGCACTACAAATCGAGCCGGGGCCCATCGAGGGGGCGTGGCCTAACAACGGGGTCTTGATGGGCCGTTAGGCCACGCCCCCTTGACGAGCCCCGGCTCAATGGGCTACTGGCACCCCTGCCAGGCAGCCTTTTGTAGAGATTAGCACCCTCTCCCCTATGGGGGAGAGGGTGCTGATCTCGGCATTTATTTTGTATAGGCTTGCCTGGCAGGGGACAGCGCCTCGCCTATTCAGCCTTAATGGTGTTGCTGCCCCTCGCCAGCTGGGGAGGGGCAGCGTCACCATTAAGGCTGACAGGGTGAGGCCACTGGAAGCAGAGGCCTTTTTCCTAAAGACTGAAACTCCCGCGAATCCGCGGGAGCTTCAGTATTTAGAAAGCAAGGCCTCTGCTTCCAGCGGCCTCACGTTTCTCCATAATGGTGGCGCCTGCCCACGTGCATCCCTTGATTAAAGGGATGCCTCGCAGGTGCGGCGCCACCATTATAGCTGAAAGGCATTTTTTTCTGATGCCTGAAGCTCTCGCACACGAGCGAGAGCTTCAGGCTGTAGAAAAAAATGCCTTTTCGTGTAGTGGCCGGGGATGCCCGGGGAGATTAGTGGGCCCCGGCAGGGCCCCGCCTCAAAACGAAATTTCGGAGCCTGCCGGGGCCCAGCCCCGGCAGGCCCCGGCCCACTTAAAGCCCTGTCTGTAACTAACTCATCCTTGCCTTGTACACATGCAGTCAATTTGTCCCATTGAATTCTTTTCTCTGGGACAATTTCTTTTAATTTCTGTACTATGAGTGCTGGTAATGCTACCAGGTTCGGTCCTAGTCTTCCTCCAACCGCTTTATTCCTGTCTTCTATTATCAAGTCCACCCATGTGGCGCCAAAGGTCATTATGTCATCCACCTTTCTTATTTGCTTCCATATGTCTGTTGGCAGGATCACTGGGAATAGTAGGTCTATGTCACCCATGGTAAACATGGATGATTGCAGGCAGGACTCTACTTCCTTGTAAAACCCTGCAGGATTCTTTCTTATATCAGGAATCGTCTGCTTTATGTTGTTCACCTCCTCTCTGGAAAAGGGGACATGCACATATTGGGCGGTATAATGGGCTGGTGTTACCTGCACCGCTATATTGCCCACTGCGGGAACCTCTACTTTGGGCACAAAGGTAGGTGGGACCTCTCTCATAGGAAATGCCGCACTCACTGTCCCTCCCCCTTCTCTCATGTGTAACAATATTCCCAGATCAAGCGATAGGGCTGTTTCTCCTGTCCCTCGCTCTAGTGCTCTCTTATATACTGCCATTATTTCGGGTGGGCTGACCTTATCGTTTTGTATATCTTTATCTAGTAAATGTTCAGCCATCGACTGCAGTGCTTTTCTTTTCATGGGAATGGAATATTCATCAAATATCTCATGTAACTCCATTGTGAGGATACTGGGATCCGACATCCATCTAAACGCTTCTCGTATACATACTTTCAGCTTGTCGCCCCTCTGCACTGATGACAATGAATGTCGTTGTTGTATATACGGCTCTAGAGCTTCCTTCCTATGTCTCCCGATATCCTTACCCCTGTACCAAGGTGTAGTAAACATTTCGGCATAATCATTATCTAATTCGTCTTTAAGTTCAAAAAGTCCATATACATGTTCTCTCACTTGTTCATCCCTCTCCCTACAGCGTGCTAATGCATTCAAATCTAACAATTGCTGCAGTTGTAATTTCCCAATTAACTGTTTCCATTTCTCCACCAAATATTCACCCATGCATTCCAACACTACCTGTCTTTCGTTGCTTCTTCGGAAGTCATACATCGAAGCCAATGCTGCCGTCCCATCATTCCCGTCTATATACATCTCTGCCTGTTGCTGCAATTCCACCTTCCTTTCTTTGCTGATCGCACTGCGAGTTACCCTCGTGCATCCCCGTTGTTCAGTCCCGCCTCTCGCCCCCGTGGTTTCAACTTCAACCCCTGAAGGAACGGACGGTACCGAGTCTGTGTCTAAGGCGGGAGGTGCGGATGGGACAATGGGAACAGGGAGTGTCTGTTGTGGGCCTGATTGGCTAATAGGAAGTGTTACATGCGCGGTCTGTGGCTGTGGGAGGGCTTGAGCTACGGGAGGGAGGGTTTGGGCTACGGGCGGGGTTTGGGCACTAGTTACTGACGTGTTTGGCCTCCCTTCTGATCTTGAGCATTGTTTTGTATGGTTCAATATGTGTCAATTTATCTGCTATGTGTAATTCTCGTTGTGGGTATATTTTTTCTATATCCAACTGGTCACGTCTACCTGAGCTCCTTAGACTCTCCATCCACTCCTCCTCTTCCTTTTCTCCGCTACTTCACCTTTCGATTTATGCCTGCGCGCATGCTTCCCTCTACTTCTAAATCGGAGCATTGCTTCCCTTCTCCAGTCCTTAACTATATCAAATGCTGCAGGACGCGCTTCCTTTCTTATCAACACCCTTTCCAAGTTATCTATCCTCGCTATCTCAAAACTACCATTAATCGGCCACTGATGGTCTTGTTGCTTTCTGGTTTGCCTATGCCAAGTCTCACAGAATATTATCGCTCCCACACCATACTTTGCATACATCTCATACGCCGACGTTCCCCCAGGTGGTGCAATTTGGCCATCTTCCAAAGATTGTCTATCACAGCGGAAAAACCCTGCTAGGGTGGACAATACCCCAGGCATGTTTCAACCTTCCCCCTGGTTAATCAACCTTACATAGGGTGTTTGATTTTGCAAAGTCAACTCTCAACCAATATCAGGATTACTTTGAATCGGGGAAGGACTCACCTGATAAATCAATTTGTCCTTTCGGACACAAGTCGTCTGTATACTGACGCAACCAATGACGTCGTGTCTGCGTTTCTTGGCTTCCGCCTCGTTTCGGGACCCTCGCCTCCTTGTTCTCTAGCCAGGCACGTCGATCAGGGATCAGATGTGAGCAAACACCTCTTGATCCCGGCTCGATCGTCCCGTCCTCGCCGTTCTCAGCCTTTACTCAATTACAACATATGCGATGGAACAAGTGGGGGAGGGTCCCTGATCGGCGCCATCTTGAAAGGGGCCCCTAGGGGTCCCTCACGTCTATGGAAACAAGGCGAGTCACCACACACGATAGATACGTCAGACACAAGGTTGTATTCCCAAAGCTAGGGTTTATTGCAAAGCAAATAGTCTCAGTTGGCCAACTCAGTCTCACGCCCCGCGACGTGTATCTCTAGACCTCGAGGGACGCAAGAGAGTGAATTACGTACATCAGTTACATATATACAAAATGCATATCATACAATTAGCTATGACATGTTTAACACCCCCCTTTATTGGGTTTCTTTGAACTCGGTGTGATGATGGACACTTTCGACAATTGTGACACCATCAAATATCTATTCTAGTAACAATATGCAATTTGTAAGTGCGGAGGCATCATTCAGTTGTTGAACAGAACACAGTGCTTCTGTTCTTGGAAGCGAGCTACATACGGGGGAAGAGTCGCATTCCAGACCTTGCTATCTATGAGGTTCTATTCGTGTCCTGGGAGCCGACACGCTCTAAAAGGGCTCAGTAAAGGGGGGCCGTAAGAAGAGCATAATTTAAGCCTTTAGCTGCTTTATTCTAACATATTCTCCCATATAACGAGACTGGCTGGCAGCTGCGAAATGATTAAATGCCCTGCAGATCTGCTTCAAGGCTACGTTCGGGAGGGAGCCGGTCATTCTTTCTTGGCGCTGCCTACGTTGTGTTTCAACGGACTCTTGTTATCCTCGCGGCCCTGCGGCCTTGTCCTTTCAAGTGCAGACCACAATGTTTTACATTCGAGCAGTGTAAGCAGAAAATGTACCGCGAAGCAATAAGAACAGAAAGCAATGAGCAATGGTTAGAAAACAAAATGGCGATCCTTGTTACATCAAAATGGCCGTTCATTGGCAAACTCGGAAACCTATATGTCTGTCATATCGTGCATGAGACGGTTGGCCCACGGCCATCAAAATACGTTTGCCGTCACATATGAGAGGTATCCATTTTTCTAGACTGACAGTACCTGTAGGTTGCAATGATCCGTCCTTATTTGTACAGGATGGCTGGAACCTCACACCGGATGTTTCCACTTCATACATGCCTCTTTAATTGGGAGAAGTTCTTTTCAAGCACTGTCTAATTCTGTACAGAACTGGTAAGTGTCTAGGAAAGATAGGCCACTGGATGTTCAAGTCCATTGTCCTGGATTTGAGTGCCGCTCCTATCGCCTCATTGGAGGCATCTGATTCATCCACAAATGGTCTACTGGTATCACATTGACATAGGATGGGATCAGGCATAAAGGCATGTTTGCTGGTATTAAAGGCGTCTTCAGTTGCCTTTTCCAAATGAAAACACTTTCCTTTCTTAAGAAGATGGATTATAGGTAGAATCTTCCTAGAATAGTTGTGAATTAATTTTCAGAACCTCCTGCACTGTCTGAAGAGTAGGCCACTCGAGAATAGCCAATACCTTGTGTGGATCCATAGCTGTGCCATTCCCAAAGAATATATATCCAAGATATGGAATAGAAGATTGGCTGAAGGAGCACTTCTCTGGTTAAGACAATAAGTGATATACGAAAGTTTTGAAGCACAGTTTTCACATGTTGTTCATGCTCAGCGGAATTCCTGTTATAGATTAAGATATCATCCAGATAGATGATGATGGAATGTGAAAATGGATGGGACATTAGAGAGTCCAAAAGGCATTTAGCCATATATTCGTAGTACCCAAAAGTCATTCTGAAGTCCGTTTCCATTAGGGTTATGTTTGGTCAGATAAAGTGCTGCCTGAGATATGACAACACTAGGAACTCAATTCACATTCCATAGCATGTTGTTTGGCAGGCAGAGAGCTGTCTCAAAGCTCACTGTAGCTTTGTCATGTTGTGTGCTCTTCACTGGGCTGCTGTGCAATTTGCTAATCAATCCAATTTCCATCAGTCAATAAACTGTGTGTTTATTAGATGCTTAGGGAAGGGGCTAGATTCCCTTTTTCTCAATCTACACTAGAGTATCTAAGCATCAAACCCCTCTTGCACAATGCACACAACCACAGGACAAAAATTCATGCCTGCTCCCCACCCACATGCTGAACATTTTAGACGTAGCTCTATAACTTCAGTTTCACAATGATACAGCAATCCTGCAGACATTGGTTCATGGGGAAGTCAAAGAGATTAGGAGAAAAAAGATAAAAGGTATAGAGTGGATTGTTCAGATGTCTCTAGGAAGATGGGTGCATTTGAAGGGAGGCATCCTGGCAATTAAATAATTGGGCTTTGGCAAAGGGTGGGCATTCCAAGAAGACTGCAATCTAGAAGTTGCAGTTTCTCCAGCCCTGTACTAAGTACTGATGTATGTCTGGTCATTGAAAGATCTTGAAAGATTTTCACAAGGAGCAATGCATGCATTATTCATATAATTCCAAGGGCTGTTCTTCAAGAGATAGGGAATATCAGGGATTGCTGTATGTACAAGGTAACTACTGTCTCCACAGTGGGTGTCCTGGAGCCAGGAAGGATCTACCTCACCCATAAGCAGCTATTTCCCCCAAAAAGGAGGAAGCAGGGAAGGGCTGCTTTTTGGGGTAAGGTGGAGTTGACACTTTGGTTGTGACATTAGTTTATATTTCTGCTACTGCAGAACTACCTTTTACACTTTTAAAATATGACATGATAGCACTGTGTGCACTATTTATGTCATAATATGTAACTCAGATTATATGTGAATTTTGGACTCTCCAGATAATGTTTTTGATGGGCTATTCATTAGCAGTAGACTGCACTGATAGTCGCCCATTACCTTTGATCCTCTAAAATGTCATTAGATATATTTCTATGCTATGTTATCTTCTGTGCACATTTCAAACTTCACTTAATCAAGGTTTTAAGGTGTAATTCCTCATCACTATACCCTTTTCTTAGTTTTGTAGAAATCTGCTGATTATTGTTTGTCCATTAAGTATCTATAAGGAGTGCCCTGGTGCTCCCAAAACCTTTATATATCCCCCAGATTGATTTCTAGAGGCAGAGGCTTTAGAAAACTAAACATCTGTAATGTTTCTCGCAAGTATTTGAAACATATCTTTGGCATCACAAACATGAAAAGTGCATGAAATGACATAAAATAGAGGATGAGGACATGTTTGGCCCCAGGGAAGATGTGGGGAGGGCAGATGAGGAGGATATGCAAAGGTTTGGCATTTTTAAGTAGCCTACAAACATGTGTTTTTTAAATAAACGTGCTTGTAAGGCATCTTTGGAAAAAGGGTTTAAAAAAGAGCATGTGAAAGAAATCACTGCAAAATGTACTAGTTAGGTGGTCGCTTACACATTACCTTAACTTAGAAAGCAATATGTGGGAGAGAGAATACTTGAAAAGGACAAAACTATGCTCTTGACCCCATGAAATACCTTTCCTTTAGAGTCTGTCTCAGTATATTTTATATAAAAAGTGCATCTCTCTTAGTACTCGTAGTACATCAAAAGTCATATTGTGTGATGTCATATGTGATGTTATCAGAGTGCTCATGATCAGTGCAACAGTGGAATCGCATAGTTCTGTTTACTTAGGTTCTTTTAACTGCCACATTTCAGGGACTTTTGCACATTCTGGATGCCCCAAGTAAAATATGTCATTTTATGTCATTGTGCCCCCTACACTGAGCAAAATCAGCAGGTAATCACCCGATCACGTTCCCAGTGGACATCAGTTCGTAGCAAGACCAATACGGACCAACCCTGGGAGAGAAACCACAGCAGTACCCACTCAACGGGCAACATCACCAGCTGCCTTACCCAAGTGTGAGGACACCATAGATCGGGACCTTGGAGCAAGTTCGCAACAGCCATCAGAACCGCTGCGGGCAACACCCGTGGAAAATATTGCATGGCGCCATAGAGTAGCAAAACCACAATAGGAACTCTTGAGCGCAACACCAAAGGGAAACAGTCCATGAGCGTGGCCAACAGCAGTATAGTAAAAAGGACTTAGGGAACTGCGCCATATTTGTATAACGGGCCAGACATAAGACGTTGGCCATTATGACACAGCGGTATAGCACTAAGACATAAGACATAAGTGTGAGTATATTTTGAAAAGCAAGGGACAGCAAGAGTCCCTTCTGAGGCCCATATGCACAGACTGGCAATTTAAGAACAGGTTTTGAAACCTTCCTGCACTTCCTAGGTGTGTTTAAGAGATTTACCAAATGAGACAGAGAGCACACTCATCCACTTACTCTCCAGGTTCTGAACAGTGAACACCCAATTATTATTATTATTATTATTACTATTATTATTATTACTTTTATTGTGTTTATTGAGCACGGACCTAGCTTTGAGAAGCAATGGAGAGCTTTACAGAGGTATGCAACAGAACAGATGCATAATAGAGCGCTGCAACAACAGAGCATATATACAGTGGGGGGTAGGATACAGATGGGCACAAAGGAGGGCACAGATGTACAGGGTGGAGGGGAGAAGAGGGGCGGGTGGCGTCCAGCGAGTGAGGTGGCGCGAGGGGCATCTTGAGGGCCTGTTTGTTGAGGAGGGGGGACTCCTTGAAGAGGTGGATTCCACATCCAGGAAAGGTGGGAGGAATCACAGCACTCCCAAACCAGAGTGATGCCTGGTCAGGGGCTCCTTTGGTAGCAAGAACCAGGTTTGTAATATTAGGTTTAGAGCGCAGACTCTGCTTTGCATGTCAGCCATGGGTGAAGCCGCCATGTTCCTGAAGTGTGTGGCCTCTTCTATACATTACATTTTAAAAGATTACAGATCCCAAAAGGTGGTCTCCCAGTGAATCTCCTGATATATCCTCCCTCTGCCTTTGAGATATAATAACAGTAGAAGAAAGCACAATAAGGACTGACATAAAGACAGTAAGGATGGATCACCCCTGAAATTCAAGTGATTCGCCATCACTGTAGGAAAGTTTTGGAGCAGTTTTACATACGCATCCAATGCAACTTGCGTTAAAAAGCAGGCCACACAAAAAAGATGTGTCTTTTCACATCGATGGGGGTCATTACGACCATGGCACTAAGGGGTTAACGGCGCCGTAAAAGGCTGCAGCGCCGTTAACCCCTTAGCGCCAAATTACGAGGTCCCTTTGCAGGTCCTGACCTTAACGGCTGGTCTGGACCAGCCGTTAAAGTAGGGACCCGCAAAGGGACTTACGAGGTAATTACGGTGCCGCAATTTGTGGTACCGTAATTACCGCCTTCCCCAGTCCCATTGAGCCCTATGGGGCAAAAATGGGAATGGGGAAAGACCAATGTTAAATGGGGAATTACCGCACCGCCAACCTTGGAATGAGGCGGTATTTCCCCATTTAACATTGGCGGACTCATTACAATACCGGCAGCAACCATGGTGCTAATAGCGCCATTGGTTACCGCCAGTGTTGTAATGAGGGCCTATGCCTTACTTTGCCTAGACAACGAAACAATGCTACCTATTGATGATTCAGTTCCATTATAAGTTGCAGCAGACAATGACACCAGAGCCCCAAATAGCATGCAGCGGGTCTTCCTGAATAACCATGCATTCTGGGAATTGCATTCCCAAACCACATCTAATGAAGCAAAACAGCAATATCACTGGTCAAACAACTTTTACAAATTGCCACGTGCCCCCATCACTCAAAATACAATTGACACAATGCATCAGCTCACCGTGCGGAGCAGTCAATCAAGAGCTGGTGGGAAACAGAGTTGCTGCTCTCATTCTTAAAACACCCACCCTTAAACGCCTACCACCCAGAGCATGCAAACTGCACCCACGCATGGATCTTAGATCCTGATCTTAATATTGATGTGTTCAATTTAATAAGTAGGCATGCTCTCAATTGATAGGGGCTCCTTTTTACTTCAGAAGAAATGCAACTAACCTGATGTTGATGGTCAACTTGTGACCACCTGCATCTGAATGTCAAATGTTAATTCTGCCACTTGAATGCTGAACTCTAGTGCAGACAAGGGCCTTGGTCGATGGTTCTCCTTCCCTTCTAAATTACTGAACTTGAAGGGATCACTCCAAAATTGCCTGTCAGTAGATTATGCACGCGTTAGGAAAACATGGTGCTGTCACCTGCCCCGGAACCAAATTTCACCCATTAACCACATTGCTGGCCCAAATAGCATTCACTGGACCTTCATGAGTAACTGTGAATTCTTGGAATTGCAGACCCAGAGGGTCCCGAATGAAGCAAAATAGACCAAAATGTGGTCAAGCTTTGGACAAACATTTCAAACGTTTCATGAAAAATTTGATTTAATCGAACTACCAGAAATTCGGATGATCAAAAGTTCTAGCGATACAGTTCATCCTGGCCTACTCTCATTAACTTTAGCCTCTTAGCCCACTAAGGTAAAATCAATATGCAAAAACAGTTGTCAGCACATGTTGTGGCTCTACACGTGGAAAGAAAGCCATCCTCTGAAAATGCAATTAATCATCCGAGAATTGCACTCTGCGACTAGATTATATTACATTCTCTCATGTTTTAAGTAATGAGCTGGGAAATGCAATTAGTGCATATCTTGGGAAAACATGGTCGTGGCCTTCTATGGAGAATGCTTTTAGCTAAATTGCATGTCGCCGCTATGTTACATCTAGATAATAAACACGCTGTGTTTGTATTGAAAATATGCGCCCACAATATGGAAAAAGGCTCGCATTTATGCCCACATCGTGACGCATATTCCAAAATGCGTCATTTAAGTCTTTGTCTGCATAAGGACCAACACGGGTATATTTTGTTTGGTGAGAGGGCGGTAGTTCTCTCCAACTAAAATGGTACATTTTGCTGACTGCTATCATTTCCAATCACAGCTGATCATCACGTTGGCAGAGGCTTTATCTAGGGTTGTTCGTGGTCGCAAGTGTTGCCCCTGTGTTGAGTCAGATGACAACCCATGATGAGTTTATCTCTGAAAGTAATGTGATTAAGCAATCCGAATACTTAGAATTTCAAGTTAAGCATGCACTAAGCTGTTGCATATGTAGGTTACGGTTTCTTAAAAGTGGATAGTGATAAACTTGCAAATAATATTGACTGCCATATTCAATCTGTATGTCACTAAAATCCAGTTTTCTTTAAATGTAAAGCAGGAAAAATCCTCTTAGCCCCTTTTGTACCACAGGTTCCTTACTCCTCCCCAGGGGTGGCCAAAGTAGTTTGTGAAGGCCCCAACCACAAATCAATAACAAGATGAAAGCATCGACAATAGTGACCATGTAGTTATTTTCTGAAAAAAACAACCCTAGATCCAGACCACCTGGCCATCTACTAGGCCAATACAAACCTCCTGTGTATTGACCAACTCTTGGAAAAAGTAGTTTCTACACAACTACTTGACACAATCAAACAAATTCACCACACAAATGACTACCAGTCAAGGTTGTACCCCAAGTGTAGCATTAATAACTGCCACCATCCAGGTGGTGGATTATGCCCTTCAAATCATGAATAAGGGTGACTCATGTCTCCTCATCCTCCTTGACTTCTTGGCTGGATTTGACATCATCGCCCACCGTCGAATCCCGGATTCGCACTTCAAACCAAACTCCGGTATTAAGCATGTTATAAAAAAGCCAATAAAATAAATACGAATAAACCTCTTGGGCAGATACAAGGCAATCCAGATGAACTCATTGCATTCTAACTGACTCCAGGTCTCATGCAGAGTGCCCCAAGGCTTCATCCTTTCTCCAATTCTTTTTAACTTTACATGGATCCCAATATATTCTCCATCAATATGCGGACGATACTCAGTTGTAAATCAGAGTAAATAGCGCTCAGGGCATCATTCGTCTCCACCATTACCTACCTCAAACTAAGCCATCCAAGACTGAGTTCGTCCTCATTGGTCCACCTGCTAAACAGCAACTTGTCTAGCAATGACTTAATGATATGCACCTAGAAGGATTTGATCCACAACTCTTGGACTCCAGAAACACATGGCCAAGAAGGCCCAAATTACCTGGCTCAGACTCCACACTGTGCAAAGTTAAACACTTCATCCCACTGCAGAACTTCTGGATCGCAGTGCAGGCCCTTTCCGTCTTGCACTTTGATTGTAGGAATGCCTTCCTGACGGGGCTTCCAGCTGCTCACTTGGCTCCCCTAAAATCAGTCCACCGCATACACATCTCATTATGGGTGCACAGAAATTTGACTGTCCGCCTTAAGCCAATACCCTTACCCCGCCCCAATGTACCTGAATTTGCTGGTTTTATATACCCGGAATCATGAACTTACATTCCTCCTCCTGGTCTGACCCCCCCCCACATAGAACATCTGAGCCAGGCAACGATGCCCTTATTTAACAAACAGGTTTAATCAACACAGCCTCAAGCAATTACCCATTCCCCAGACAATGAATCTAAAGTCATCCGGTATCTCCCAAATCTCCCAGCTAGGAGTTTGAATTTCACTTTGCCCTCACTATCAATATCAGGCTGTGGCTGCACAACAGTCTCATTCCATTACCTGATTGCCATTTTATTGACTCTCAACTTTTACCTGGTTGCAGCGAATATTTTCTCCTTACCTCAGGAGTCATGGAAGTTCACCAGTATGTCACAAGGTTTGTTTCTGTAGTATCCTCCACTTCTGGCAACCCTGTGCATTCTGTCACATTTATACACTGTTTCTTGTGGATCACCATTGCATTGTCGAAGAGATGGTGCATGCCTTCTTCCAGATCCTCCCCTTCAAAGTTCTCTGCCAAAAATCATACTCTCAGGTTTTATTTGTGCATTTGGTTCTCCAGGACTTTGCATTGGTCCCTTATGTTGGTTATGGCGGCAAGCACAAATTACATTTCCTCATCCACAGGCTGCACTTTCCCTTGCATAGTAGAGATATCTAACTCACATGCCTGAATTCTGTCTCCTAGGGCAGTTATCTTTACTTTGTTTTCATTGATGGCCTTTGAAAGATCCACTTTCAATTGAAACATCTCGTCTTCCAAAAAGCTCTTTAGTTTGTTCCTCAGTGAGGTAGTGAATGCTGAATGCATCCTTGGTAAGTGCTTGTGTGCTTCTGCAGATGCAGATCTCATGGCCCGTCTTCGTAAGGGGTTCAGCTGAATCCAGCTGAGGAGCCGCTTGTAGTTTCAATCTCACATCAGTGGCTATAGAACTTGTAAATTAGCTTTTTGAAAACCAGTCTGGTTTGGGGGGGGGGGTGATATTTTTTCTCAGCCACCCATTCTTCTAGCTTTGTCAGTAATAGTCGGCAAAGATCTTTGCTGAGATATCCACAATCACCAGTAGGCGATAGTTTTTTGGGTCGTCAGGCCTTCCCTTTTTGTGGACTGGGATGATAATTCTATCCTTCCATGACGTAGGGATAGTCTGCAAGTCACCAATTCAGCTAAATAACCAATTCAGGGCTTCTGCCCATACGGCTGGTTACAGCTTAAGGAGTGAACGACACACCCCGTCAGGGCCCAGCGGCCAGAAAGATTTACATGCCTTGATTATTTACTTAATGTCGCCACTGTTTTTCGTGTATTTATTTATGTATTTATTGCATTTATTGTACGCCCAGACCCTGGGGTGTCACGGCATAGTTACAGACATCTTAACAAAACATTGTCATTCAAAGTACATGTGTGTCTAGAACAGATCAGACACAAACAGTTTACAATACAATTGCATATTACAGCTAATTACTCAATTACATACATTATTTACACATGTTGGTGGTCAGACTTCTTCGTTGGCATGATTTGGGCGTGGCTGTGCTTGGCTAGTGTTAGCTGGGCATGGGCTGGCTAGGACTGGTTGAATAGCCATGTTTTAGGAATTTTTTTAATCGCTGGAGGGAGTCTTTGTTTTTCGATATTTAGAGGGAGAGAGTTCCAATGTTTGGGGACCATGACTAGGAAACTACTTCCCCCTGCTCTGGAGTTTTTGAAACATGGGACCTCGAGGGCTGAGTTATTGTTGGATATAAGCATCCTATTAGCTTCTTTTTTCCTTAGGGAGTTATTGATATAAAATGGGGCTTTCTTAGCAAGACAATTATGAGTAACACACAGTGCTTTGAATATAATTCTAGCTTTGATGGGCAGTCAATGGGCCTCCCTCCTGGTGTTTCAGATGTGGCCAGATTTCTTAGTCCCAGGGCAGCTCGTAGAGCTTTATTTTGCATTAGTTGTAGTTTGGCTAGGTTGGAGTTAGAAGTACCCAAGAGGAGTACATTGCAGTAGTCCAACTTGGATAATATTAAGGCCCTGGCTAACGTGGTGCAATTTTTTGGCGTGAGGAACTGGTGATTTAATGCAATTAGTTTGGAAGTGTAAGAGGTAGATGAGGATAGAGCATTTACATGTTTTGTCACGGTTAGGTTAGTGTCTAGGTAAACCCCTAGCGTTTTTACCTGTTTCACTACTGGGAACATAGACCCATCAATATTAATTGATGCGTAATTCAAATGGAGAGCATTAATTTTAGTTGGGGAGCCCACTATGAGAATCTCAGTTTTCTCATTATTGAGACATAAACTATTTGGGGCCATCCAAATGTGTATTATTGCGTATATTTTGTTGATGACCAAAATGTCATAGTCATAATCCCGTGTGATTGGTATGAGGATCTGGGTGTCATCTGCAAAGTTGGTGTAGATGACATCCATGGCTGAAAATAGTAGCTTTGTATATGCATTATAGCGAGTGGCCGATAGACATGACCCTTGGGCACCCTTATGGGGACTGGTAAAATGTCATTAGATATATTTCTATGCTATGTTATCTTCTGTGCACATTTCAAATTTCACTTAATCAAGGTTTTAAGGTGTAATTCCTCATCACTATACCCTTTTCTTAGTTTTGTAGAAATCTGCTGATTATTGTTTTTCCA
The DNA here is from genome assembly GCF_040938575.1 of Ambystoma mexicanum. Lineage (NCBI taxonomy): Eukaryota > Metazoa > Chordata > Amphibia > Caudata > Ambystomatidae > Ambystoma > Ambystoma mexicanum. Next base: position 292,430,509 of record NC_090927.1, on the reverse strand, counting down.
TTAAGTATCTATAAGGAGTGCCCTGGTGCTCCCAACATCTTTATATATCCCCCAGAATTATTTCTAGAGGCAGAGGCTTTAGAAAACTAAACATCTGTAATGTTTCTCGCAAGTATTTGAAACATATCTGTGGGCATCACAAACATGAAAAGTGCATGAAATGACATAAAATAGAGGATGAGGACATGTTTGGCCCCGGGGAAGATGTGGGGAGGGCAGATGAGAAGGATATGCAAAGGTTTGGCATTTTTAAGTAGCCTACAAACATGTGTTTTTTAAATAAACGTGCTCGTAAGGAATCTTTGGGAAAAGGGTTTAAAAAAGAGCATGTGAAAGAAATCACTGCAAAATGTACTAGTTAGGTGGTCGCTTACACATTACCTTAACTTAGAAAGCAATATGTGGAAGAGAGAATACTTGAAAAGGACAAAACTATGCTCTTGACCCCATGAAATACCTTTCCTTTAGAGTCTGTCTCAGTATATTTTATATAAAAAGTGCATCTCTCTTAGTACTCGTAGTACATCAAAAGTCATATTGTGTGATGGCATATGTGATGTTATCAGAGTGCTCATGATCAGTGCAACAGTGGAATCGCATAGTTCTGTTTACTTAGGTTCTTTTAACTGCCACATTTCAGGGACTTTTGCACATTCTGGATGCCCCAAGTAAAACATGTCATTTTATGTCAATGTGCCCCCTACACTGAGCAAAATCAGCAGGTAATCACTCGATCACGTTCCCAGTGGACATCAGTTCGTAGCAAGACCAATACGGACCAACCCTGGGAGAGAAACCACAGCAGTACCCACTCAACGGGCAACATCACCAGCTGCCTTACCCAAGTGTGAGGACACCATAGATCGGGACCTTGGAGCAAGTTCGCAACAGCCATCAGAACCGCTGCGGGCAACACCCGTGGAAAATATTGCATGGCGCCATAGAGTAGCAAAACCACAATAGGAACTCTTGAGCGCAACACCAAAGGGAAACAGTCCATGAGCGTGGCCAACAGCAGTATAGTAAAAAGGACTTAGGGAACTGCGCCATATTTGTATAACGGGCCAGACATAAGACGTTGGCCATTATGACACAGCGGTATAGCACTAAGACATAAGACATAAGTGTGAGTATATTTTGAAAAGCAAGGGACAGCAAGAGTCCCTTCTGAGGCCCATATGCACAGACTGGCAATTTAAGAACAGGTTTTGAAACCTTCCTGCACTTCCTAGGTGTGTTTAAGAGATTTACCAAATGAGTCAGAGAGCACACTCATCCACTTACTCTCCAGGTTCTGAACAGTGAACACCCAATTATTATTATTATTATTATTATTACTATTATTGTGTTTATTGAGCGCGGACCTAGCTTTGAGAAGCAATGGAGAGCTTTACAGAGGTATGCACCAGTACAGATGCATAATAGAGCGCTGCAACAACAGAGCATATATACAGTGGGGGGTAGGATACAGATGGGCACCAAGGAGGGCACAGATGTACAGGGTGGAGGGGAGAAGAGGGGCGGGTGGCGTCCAGCGAGTGAGGTGGCGCGAGGGGCATCTTGAGGGCCTGTTTGTTGAGGAGGGGGGACTCCTTGAAGAGGTGGATTCCACATCCAGGAAAGGTGGGAGGAATCACAGCACTCCCAAACCAGAGTGATGCCTGGTCAGTGGCTCCTTTGGTAGCAAGAACCAGGTTTGTAATATTAGGTTTAGAGCGCAGACTCTGCTTTGCATGTCAGCCATGGGTGAAGCCGCCATGTTCCTGAAGTGTGTGGCCTCTTCTATACATTACATTTTAAAAGATTACAGATCCCAAAAGGTGGTCTCCCAGTGAATCTCCTGATATATCCTCCCTCTGCCTTTGAGATATAATAACAGTAGAAGAAAGCACAATAAGGACTGACATAAAGACAGTAAGGATGGATCACCCCTGAAATTCAAGTGATTCGCCATCAATGTAGGAAAGTTTTGGAGCAGTTTTACATACGCATCCAATGCAACTTGCGTTAAAAAGCAGGCCACACAAAAAAGATGTGTCTTTTCACATCGATGGGGGTCATTACGACCATGGCACTAAGGGGTTAACGGCGCCGTAAAAGGCTGCAGCGCCGTTAACCCCTTAGCGCCAAATTACGAGGTCCCTTTGCAGGTCCTGACCTTAACGGCTGGTCTGGACCAGCCGTTAAAGTAGGGACCCGCAAAGGGACTTACGAGGTAATTACGGTGCCGCAATTTGTGGTACCGTAATTACCGCCTTCCCCAGTCGCATTGAGCCCTATGGGGCAAAAATGGGAATGGGGAAAGGCCAATGTTAAATGGGGAATTACCGCACCGCCAACCTTGGAATGAGGCGGTATTTCCCCATTTAACATTGGCGGACTTGTTACAATACCGGCAGCAACCATGGTGCTAATAGCGCCATTGGTTACCGCCAGTGTTGTAATGAGGGCCTATGCCTTACTTTGCCTAGACAACGAAACAATGCTACCTATTGATGATTCAGTTCCATTGTAAATTGCAGCAGACAATGACACCAGAGCCCCAAATAGCATGCAGCGGGTCTTCCTGAATAACCATGCATTCTGGGAATTGCATTCCCAGACCACATCTAATGAAGCAAAACAGCAATATCACTGGTCAAACAACTTTTACAAATTGCCACGTGCCCCCATCACTCAAAATACAATTGATACAATGCATCAGCTCACCGTGCGGAGCAGTCAATCAAGAGCTGGTGGGAAACAGAGTTGCTGCTCTCATTCTTAAAACACCCACCCTTAAACGCCTACCACCCAGAGCATGCAAACTGCACCCACGCATGGATCTTAGATCCTGATCTTAATATTGATGTGTTCAATTAATAAGTAGGCATGCTCTCAATTGATAGGGGCTCCTTTTTACTTCAGAAGAAATTCAACTAACCTGATGTTGATGGTCAACTTGTGACCACCTGCATCTGAATGTCAAATGTTAATTCTGCCACTTGAATGCTGAACTCTAGTGCAGACAAGGGCCTTGGTCGATGGTTCTCCTTCCCTTCTAAATTACTGAACTTGAAGGGATCACTCCAAAATTGCCTGTCAGTAGATTTTGCACGCGTTAGGAAAACATGGTGCTGTCACCTGCCCCGGAACCAAATTTCACCCATTAACCACATTGCTGGCCCAAATAGCATTCACTGGACCTTCATGAGTAACTGTGAATTCTTGGAATTGCAGACCCAGAGGGTCCCGAATGAAGCAAAATAGACCAAAATGTGGTCAAGCTTTGGACAAACATTTCAAACGCTTCATGCAAAATTTGATTTAATCGAACTACCAGAAATTCGGATGATCAAAAGTTCTAGCGATACAGTTCATCCTGGCCTACTCTCATTAACTTTAGCCTCTTAGCCCACTAAGGTAACATCAATATGCAAAAACAGTTGTCAGCACATGTTGTGGCTCTACACGTGGAGAGAAAGCCATCCTCTGAAAATGCAATGAATCATCCGAGAATTGCACTCTGCGACTAGATTATATTACATTCTCTCATGTTTTAAGTAATGAGCTGGGAAATGCAATTAGTGCATATCTTGGGAAAACATGGTCGTGGCCTTCTATGGAGAATGCTTTTAGCTAAATTGCATGTCGCCGCTATGTTACATCTAGATAATAAACACGCTGTGTTTGTATTGAAAATATGCGCCCACAATATGGAAAAAGGCTCGCATTTATGCCCACATCGTCACGCATATTCCAAAATGCGTCATTTAAGTCTTTGTCTGCATAAGGACCAACACGGGTATATTTTGTTTGGTGAGAGGGCGGTAGTTCTCTCCAACTAAAATGGTACATTTTGCTGACTGCTATCATTTCCAATCACAGCTGATCATCACGTTGGCAGAGGCTTTATCTAGAGTTGTTCGTGGTCGCAATTGTTGCCCCTGTGTTGAGTCAGATGACAACCCATGATGAGTTTATCTCTGAAAGTAATGTGATTAAGCAATCCGAATACTTAGAATTTCAAGTTAAGCATGCACTAAGCTGTTGCATATGTAGGTTACGGTTTCTTAAAAGTGGATAGCGATAAACTTGCAAATAATATTGACTGCCATATTCAATCTGTATGTCACTAAAATCCAGTTTTCTTTAAATGTAAAGCAGGAAAAATCCTCTTAGCCTCTTTTGTACCACAGGTTCCTTACTCCTCCCCAGGGGTGGCCAAAGTAGTTTGTGAAGGCCCCAACCGCAAACCAATAACAAGATGAAAGCATCGACAATAGTGACCATGTAGTTATTTTCTGAAAAAAACAACCCTAGATCCAGACCACCTGGCCATCTACTAGGCCAATACAAACCTCCTGTGTATTGACCAACTCTTGGAAAAAGTAGTTTCTACACAACTACTTGACACAATCGAACAAATTCACCACACAAATGACTACCAGTCAGGGTTGTACCCCAAGTGTAGCATTAATAACTGCCACCATCCAGGTGGTGGATTATGCCCTTCAAATCATGAATAAGGGTGACTCATGTCTCCTCATCCTCCTTGACTTCTTGGCTGGATTTGACATCATCGCCCACCGTCGAATCCCGGATTCGCACTTCAAACCAAACTCCGGTATTAAGCATGTTATAAAAAAGCCAATAAAATAAATACGAATAAACCTCTTGGGCAGATACAAGGCAATCCAGATGAACTCATTGCATTCTAACTGACTCCAGGTCTCATGCAGAGTGCCCCAAGGCTTCATCCTTTCTCCAATTCTTTTTAACTTTACATGGATCCCAATATATTCTCCATCAATATACGGACGATACTCAGTTGTAAATCAGAGTAAATAGCGCTCAGGGCATCATTCGTCTCCACCATTACCTACCTCAAACTAAGCCATCCATCATTGGTCCACCTGCTAAACAGCAACTTGTCTAGCAATGACTTAATGATATGCACCTAGAAGGATTTGATCCACAACTCTTGGACTCCAGAAACACATGGCCAAGAAGGCCCAAACTACCTGGCTCAGACTCCACACTGTGCAAAGTTAAACACTTCATCCCACTGCAGAACTTCTGGATCGCAGTGCAGGCCCTTTCGGTCTTGCACTTTGATTGTAGGAATGCCTTCCTGACGGGGCTTCCAGCTGCTCACTTGGCTCCCCTAAAATCAGTCCACCGCATACACATCTCATTATGGGTGCACAGAAATTTGACTGAATTACCCCTATCCTATAGGAACTGCATTGGCTTCCTTTCCAGGTCAGGATACTGTTCAAGACTGCTTGTACAATCTACAAAAGGAGTCACGAGTAGCATAGCAGCATATTTGGTGGCCAAGCTCCACCTATCAGGTGGCACACATTCCTCAGACAGCAAATCGACCAACTGACTGGAATTATAACTCATCAGCAAAGAGAGGACCCGCAAATAATCCTTCTCTTGTCAAGCACCCACCCTCTGGAACTCGATCCTGTTGTTCGCTCGGAATTCCATCACAATTCTCCTGTTTTGTTAATCTAGCAAAACATTGCTTTTTCAACAACACCTGACAAACGTCTAATTCCAATGGATGCTCATACTTACTCACAGGCCCCACCTCACAGTACAGCTCTTTTGTTAAAAGAGGCCCGCCCAAATGCCGGCTACTCATACTCTGTACTATACTATGCTGCTCTTGATCTATAATAAAATAAAAACATATAGAAATTGGTGTCTCTAGTGATCTGGGTCTCCTGGCATAGGGGCTCATTTTCACATGAGAAGGACTAGAAATTTACAAATTCTGTCATATTTTCCCTTTCTGTGCCCACAAGTAAACTATCTGTCTTACTAATGGACACAATGTGAGCATTTTTCTCTGTGTCCAGAAGTGGCGGTCCAAGAATACACCACACGTACTACTGTGTATTGGTCTTAATTTGTCGTGGTAGCCGATAGTTGCTCCCTCACTCCCAGCAAATTCCTCCATACTGTCCTATTAGGAGAGTTGTCATGCAGTTCCTCCTACTCTGCCATCTGAGAAAGTAGTTTTGTCATATTTATCTTTAGCTTACGAGCTGCCCTCACTTGCTCTATGCATTTATCCCTCACAGTCGCTCTGAGAGAGTCCCATCTGATGGGAGGTGTGTGTGCTATTTTCTTTGAAGAAGTTGTTGATGGTGTCTTCAATTTCTTTTTGTTAAGAGTGTCCCTATAGTGCTATTCCTCAAAGCTTCATATGCAAGCCATATAATTTGATCAATAGTAGTTTATTTCAGTAGAAATCGGTGCATGATCCGACAGTGAGACTATTCCCACTGCAGTATCAGGTTTGTTCTTGAATAAGAGTGATGCTCATGTGAGTAGAGGAAATAGTCCTTCCTCTCTGGGTGCATCACTCTGTGCATTTAGGATCCCCATTCTTTCAATCCTATTCTTCAGTTTCAATGATATTCCACGTGCTGCACCGAAAGACGAATTGGATTTGAGATCTTACTGAGGATATGACACCAAGTTAAATTTGCCTGCCAACATGACTTCCCCCTTAGTTTTGGTTTCAGATGGGGTAGACATATTAACAGGAAGCTCTCATGATTTCGGTTGGGCACATATAATGACATTAACGTCCAATAGGTAGATTCACACCTCTCCACAAAAAGACAATATCTACCTTTCTAGTCCTGTGCAACTGTCTCCACCTGTAATTGGATATTTTCCTGTACTGCAATTGCCACCACTTTTAGCATTTACCCCTGCATGAAACAAGAGTGAGTTTGTACATAGTCTCAGTTTGTGTATATCCTCCGGTGTGTTTCTTGTAAAAAGTTAGCATCCGGTTTGACCATCTAAATCTCCTTCAGAAGGTTGCCTCCCTTAAATGGTGTATTTAGCGCCCTTACATTCAGTGACCAAACCCTACCCATCTTCAATGCTAGCAACTGTTCTGCTTATTTGGGAGTTATACTCTGAGTGATCCATTCCAGCTTGAAGGCCTCTTCCCTGCTGGAAGCTTTCTGTGAGTTATCCCCGACTGAGACATCTGTTGCTCTGCATGTTCCTGTCCGCCTTAAGCCAATACCCTTACCCCGCCCCAATGTACCTGAATTTGCTGGTTTTATATACCCGGAATCATGAACTTACACTCCTCCTCCTCCTGGTCTGACCCCCCCACATAGAACATCTGAGCCAGGCAACTATGCCCTTATTTAACAAACAGGTTTAATCAACACAGCCTCAAGCAATTACCCATTCCCCAGACAATGAATCTAAAGTCATCCGGTATCTCCCAAATCTCCCAGCTAGGAGTTTGAATTTCACTTTGCCCTCACTATCAATATCAGGCTGTGGCTGCACAACAGTCTCATTCCATTACCTGATTGCCATTTTATTGACTCTCAACTCACGGAACTGAATATTTCCTTTTTACCTGGTTGCAGCGAATATTTTCTCCTTACCTCAGGAGTCATGGAAGTTCACCAGTATGTCACAAGGTTTGTTTCTGTAGTATCCTCCACTTCTGGCAACCCTGTGCATTCTGTCACATTTATACACTGTTTCTTGTGGATCACCATTGCATTGTCGAAGAGATGGTACATGCCTTCTTCCAGATCCTCCCCTTCAAAGTTCTCTGCCAAAAATCATACTCTCAGGTTTTATCTGTGCATTTGGTTCTCCAGGACTTTGCATTAGTCCCTTATGTTGGTTATGGCGGCAAGCACAAATTACATTTCCTCATCCACAGGCTGCACTTTCCCTTGCATAGTAGAGATATCTAACTCACATGCCTGAATTCTGTCTCCTAGGGCAGTTATCTTTACTTTGTTTTCATTGATGGCCTTTGAAAGATCCACTTTCAATTGAAACATCTCGTCTTCCAAAAAGCTCTTTAGTTTGTTCCTCAGTGAGGTAGCGAATGCTGAATGCATCCTTGGTAAGTGCTTGTGTGCTTCTGCAGATGCAGATCTCATGGCCCGTCTTCGCAAGGGGTTCAGCTGAATCCAGCTGAGGAGCCACTTGTAGTTTCAATCTCACATCAGTGGCTATAGAACTTGTAAATTAGCTTTTTGAAAACCAGTCTGGTTTGGGGGGGGTGATATTTCTTCTCAGCCACCCATTCTTCTAGCTCTGTCAGTAATAGTCGGCAAAAATCTTTGCTGAGATATCCACAATCACCAGTAGGCGATAGTTTTTTGGGTCGTCAGGCCTTCCCTTTTTGTGGACTGGGATGATAATTCTATCCTTCCATGACGTAGGGATAGTCTGCAAGTCACCAATTCAGCTAAATAACCAATTCAGGGCTTCTGCCCATACGGCTGGTTACAGCTTAAGGAGTGAACGACACACCCCGTCAGGGCCCAGCGGCCAGAAAGATTTACATGCCTTGATTATTTACTTAATGTCGCCACTGTTTTTCGTGTATTTATTTATGTATTTATTGCATTTATTGTACGCCCAGACCCTGAGGTGTCACGGCATAGTTACAGACATCTTAACAAAACATTGTCATTCAAAGTACATGTGTGTCTAGAACAGATCAGACACAAAGAGTTTACAATACAATTGCATATTACAGCTAATTACTCAATTACATACATTATTTACACATGTTGGTGGTCAGACTTCTTCGTTGGCATGATTTGGGCGTGGGGGTGCTTGGCTAGTGTTAGCTGGGCATGGGCTGTCTAGGACTGGTTGAATAGCCATGTTTTAGGAATTTTTTTAATCGCTGGAGGGAGTCTTTGTTTTTCGATATTTAGAGGGAGAGAGTTCCAATGTTTGGGGACCATGACTAGGAAACTACTTCCCCCTGCTCTGGAGTTTTTGAAACATGGGACCTCGAGGGCTGAGTTATTGTTGGATATAAGCATCCTATTAGCTTCTTTTTTCCTTAGGGAGTTATTGATATAAAATGGGGCTTTCTTAGCAAGACAATTATGAGTAACACACAGTGCTTTGAATATAATTCTAGCTTTGATGGGCAGTCAATGGGCCTCCCTCCTGGTGTTTCAGATGTGGCCAGATTTCTCAGGGCAGCTCGTAGAGCTTTATTTTGCATTAGTTGTAGTTTGGCTAGGTTGGCGTTAGAAGTACCCAAGAGGAGTACATTGCAGTAGTCCAACTTGGATAATATTAAGGCCCTGGCTAACGTGGTGCAATTTTTGGTGTGAGGAACTGGTGATTTAATGCAATTAGTTTGGAAGTGTAAGAGGTAGATGAGGATAGAGCATTTACATGTTTTGTCACGGTTAGGTTAGTGTCTAGGTAAACCCCTAGCGTTTTTACCTGTTTCACTACTGGGATCATAGACCCATCAATATTAATTGATGCGTAATCCAAATGGAGAGCATTAATTTTAGTTGGGGAGCCCACTATGAGAATCTCAGTTTTCTCATTATTGAGACATAAACTATTTGGGGCCATCCAAATGTGTATTATTGCGTATATTTTGTTGATGACCAAAATGTCATAGTCATAATCCCGTGTGATTGGTATGAGGATCTGGGTGTCATCTGCAAAGTTGGTGTAGATGACATCCATGGCTGAAAATAGTAGCTTTGTATATGCATTATAGCGAGTGGCCGATAGACATGACCCTTGGGCACCCTTATGGGGACTGGTATGAGGTCAGCGGCCTCTTCACCAATGGAAACTCTAGACGTACACTCAGCTAGAAAGGATTACACCCAGAGTGAGGCCTCCTTGGAGAATCTAAAGTCATTAGCTAGTGTTGCACAGAGTTTGTTATGATCCATTAGGTCAAATGCTGCCGATAAGTCTTGCAGCAATAGTATAGATAATTTAGCTGCATCCCTAATGGTGTCCATCTGGTTTTTTAAATCGAGGAGTGCCATTTCTGTGCTGTGGTTTGGTCGAAATCCTGACTGTCTAGCTCCCATGGGCTGATTTTGTTCGAGGTGGGCCTGGATTTGGGTGTAGGCTATTTTATCTCTAATTTTAAGCAAGAATGGGACTGTGCTAATGGGTCGATAGTTTGCTGGAACTGTTGGTTAAGAGTTGTTTTTTCAGAAGTGGGGTTACCCAGGCTTCTTTTATAGTAGGTGGGACAGTGTTTGTGTTGAACGAAGCGTTGATGAAATTAGTAATGATGGGAGTGAGAGTGGGGGCACAGAGTTTAGCTTAGTTTTTAACACTAGGTTTTGGGTTACAGGAGAGAAGTGGAATAGTGTGTTAGCGTTATCAATTGTTTTGCTGATGGTGGAGTCAGCAATGTTTTTCTCATCTAGGATCTTTCCCTTGGTAGATTGAATCGTGGTACTCCACTCTTTACTAGAGTTAATAGGCGTGGTATCTGTAATAGGATTTTCCAATTCTCTCAGTCTGGAGAAGAGCTCCTCGTAATTAGATGTTGCATTGCTAATGTGTATGTTATATGCATTAGCTTTATGATTTATGATTGCTGCTTTGTAGATTTTATCCGCTGATGTAAAAGCATTAGCTGAGTCAATGGTAGGGGATTTTTTATGGATATGTTTAAGGGATCTTTTAATGCGTCTGAGTGCAACTAGTTCATCATTGAACCAGAAGCTCCTTTGTTTATCAACAAGTTGTGTTTTAGTTATGACTGGTGCTACTGAGTCAACAGTGATGGTAAGACACTTATGGTAGGTGTCTGTGAGATGGCATGGGTTGTCCCTTGACATATTATTGGTGGAGAGGGCTTCGCTTAGTATAGGGGATATATTATCTGCTGTCAGTTTCCTAATATTTCTACTTTCATAGGAGTCTCCTATCTGGGATTTAGATGGGCAGTACTCATTACTGGCTAGTGTGAAGTTGACAATGTGATGGTCAGTCCTGTCAATGGGTGTACTCACATGAATGGATACCTGGGAGTTAAGTGTGAGTATCCAGTCAAGTGTTCTGCCCTTGTTGTGGGTAGGAGCATTCACTATTTGTATGAAATACATATCTTTGAGGGCCGCATAGAAGGCATCTGCTTTATGATCCTGCTTGTCATTAAAACCTAAGCTGACTTCACCAAGGATGATGCATCTGGTATTAGGCTTGATATGGGGAGCTATAAGGAGCGAGATGTCAATGTCCAGATGCGTATTGTTATTGGGCGTTTTATAAATGATCAGGAAGTTGGTGCGCCAAGCTTGACAAAACATGCTGAGGCTATCCCTTGCCCTGCTAGAGACCTGCCTTAAATTGTCATCATGCCAGGATATCCAGCTCAGGGCGCTGTTCACTGACAGCTGGCCCAGGTCGATAGATATTGGTTTCACCTGGATGTCGTTCAGTTTCTCGATCAGTGGGAAATGGTCACTCTCATTCCAAAACCCCACACACATATCGGCGATTAGGTTTGATGACAAATACATTATCTAGTATGCTACTTGTAACTCTCCACACCCTTGAATAGCTTGGTGGAGTGTCAGAGGGAGAGCTCCCATTGATCATTTCAAAGTTATTGGGATAGAACAGACTTGCCCAGCTAACTCAAAGTGTACAACCAATGGTCAATCTACCCAGACAACCTCCAGATGAGCGATCTTGCCCATCCCCCGTTGCTGCCAGAGACGGAGTCAAGATCCTGGCATTAAAACCCTCACATATCACAATCAGGAATGTATTACCCAGTTTAAAAAGGATCAATTTGACAGTCTTCAATAACCTCTTATGGCAAGATTTATAGAAAGGGTCATATATGTTAATTACATACAGAACCTTGTTAGCTAAACTCAGGGAAGGTGATAAGAATTTGATTCTGCCAACCAGGACATCCTTATGTTCGGGTAGTATCAGTTCAATGCTCATATTCTGACCCCCAGTGCAAAACCCCCTTTAGGTCGGACCCACCGGCCCTGAGATGCCAAGAAGGAAACAACATTCCAGCCTTCTATCACTAATGGGGATGTGAGCCATGTCTCTTGTAAAGCAATGATGGTGAATTCATCAATGTGCAACAGTAAACCTATATGGTCATACAAATGGTAATTGACCTGAGTGTTCCGGCTGACTAAGAAGGTAGAGCATGGAATTTTGAGATTAGGATTAAGGCCTACTGTGTTGGTCCACTAAATTGGCTAGCCATTCCCAATTCCCCATCATCACCTCAAGTGCCAATTTGCCCTTTACCAATTGGCTGGCTGTCCTCTGTCAGGGGCTTACTTTCCTGACCCCTTCTAGGGTAGCCGTTGTTTACCTCCAGATTGCCAAATCTATCCACACATGTATGTGAGTAGACCTCCACAGCACAGCAGTCATAGCCCAGTTTGAGCAGTGCTTAGCGGTTTTCCAAAATGTAGGACAGAGTTCCCTCTGCATGGAAGAAGGTAGTAGAGGTTGCAATTTTGCCCCTACAGGTGGAGTCGCTGATGTCTACAATGCATATGTCACTGGAGTCGATGAATCAAAGGGGTATTACAGAGTGGAAGAGTTCCAATACCTGATATCTGTTCATGTAGGCACACTTGTCCTGCCTAAATATGCTCTGGATTTGATGTTTTTTTGGACTTGTCAAGCATAGCAGGTGTTGCAGAAACCAGGCTCACAGCCTTTACTGGGAGAATGCTATACAAGTCAGTTTGCACTGTGGCATTAGACACTCCAGCAATTGACCCACTCGCATCAGTGGTCAAATGTGCTTGAAACAATCCTTCCAGGTTAAGGGATGTTTCTCATTTGTCTTTTCTGTTTATTGCCACAGCCTTCTTGACGCATTTATGACCATATTGATTTTTGTATTTTGTTGGTCCTTGCTGGCCCCAACTTGAGTCGTTAGTAGAGCAATGCCTGCCCTTTCGTAGGTGCTGCTCTTTCCCCCCACAACACATTCTGTTGCTTGCTCTATGTGGAATGGTGCCACAGTTATGCAATTTAATAGAGGTGTGCACCTTTGCACCACCACCAAAGAGCCACGCATCTCTGCTCTTATGATATGGTTTGCAGGTTCTTTTGTAGTACACTTGGGTTTGAGAGCTGCCCTCACGTCTCTTTTTTTGCCATAGCTAGATCTTCATACATAATGGCCTGCTTCAGTGGCTTTTTATTTTTGCGTTGCCTCCACTCAGAGACACTCGGCTCCTGGATGTTAAAGGCAGGTTGAGCCCTTAATGGCACCTCCTTCTGGGTGATCGCATCAGTTGGTTCACTAACACATTTTATTGCTAACTCCAATAGGAATGCAGATGATTGGTACTGATCTTTGGCGAGCACACCAACTGCCTTAGACAGATTTTCAATGCATACCGCTGAGTGAGACATTGGGCCTCATTACGAGTCCTCCGCGCTGGAAAGTGGTGATTCCGTGTCGACGGTGACTCCGCTTCCGCTTCTGCAAGGTTGTGGAAAGATGGGCTGATTACGGCATGTGGGTCATGCGCAACACACCGAGGCGGAAACGGTGTCACCGCCGTCATGCAAACACCAACGCGAGCAGACCTAGCAGTACATTAAACAGTGCTGCAACCGTGTCCACCACCGCTGACGCGGAAACACCGGAAGCGGAAATACCATGACCGTGGTAAAAAGACCGGAAACAGAGAGGCGGCCATTATATAAAGCACAATCCACTGCCATCCTGAGACACCACAGGTCAGATCACCTCCCTGAGACTGACAAACCATCCAACACCATCATGTCCTCCAGGATACCAGCATGCAGGCAGAGAAAGCAGCGCTTCAGTGAGGCTGAGCTCACAGTACTGGTGGAGCACATTGTTGAGCATGCTGAAATGCTTTTCAGTGCAGATCAGCAGTGTGGCACTCAGCAAAGGCGCAAGGAGGTGTGGGCAGAGGCAGCACGCAAGTGCACAGCGGTTGGCGTGACCACACATTCAGTGAAGGAGTGCCACAAGAGGTGGGATCTCCTCAGGCTCCAGGTGCGCAACCTCATCACAGCACACCGCCAACACAGCACTGGAACTGGTGAAGGCCCTGCATCCCCTCTGAAGCTGCAATCGTGGGAGGAGCGCTGCAGCAGTGTAATGCACCTGGAAGGCATCCACGGCATAGGAGAGGCAGAGGCTGGAGTGAGCCCACCTGCAGATGCTGCTAAGTGCACATAGTACAAAGTCATACGTGTGAATGGGAGTGATCCAATGGCCCCACTTCCAATGCCCCCCCCCCCAACAGGGCTGCAGTGACCCAATGGCCCCACTTCCAATACCCCCCCCAACAGGGCTACAGTGACCCAATGGCCCCACTTCCAATGCCCCCCCCAACAGGCTGCAGTGACCCAATGGCCCCACTTCCAATGCCCCCCCAAAAGGGCTGCAGTGACCCAATGGCCCCACTTCCAATGCCCCCCCAAACACGGCTGCAGTGACCCAATGGCCCCACTTCCAATGCCCACCCCAACAGGGCTGCAGTGAACCAATGGACCCACTTCCAATGCCCCCCCCCAACAGGGCTGCAGTGACCCAATGGACCCACTGACTGGCCAAATGATGAGTGACACATCCCCAAGGTACGACCCCTCAACATTCATACCGTGCGTGCCTGACAGGAAGCACAGACACACTCTTGTGTGCATAAATAGTCAAAAGTGTCGTAATGCAATTGGATATGGATTGTGATGTCTGAAGAAAGTGATGGACAAATAACGTACAACCACACAATTGAACACATGTCCTCTGTATCCCCATAGTTGTGACAAGTGACAGCGACGATGGACAAGATGCGACGCAGCGGCCACCTGCAGGCGCACAACGCAGCACTCAACTCCAGGACGATGATGCAAGCTGCGCTGGCACACAGGCACCAGCAGAACCAGGCACACCGGCAACATCAGGAACACCGACAGAACAAGGCACATCAGCAGAAGACACTACCCACATGCAGCCAGACACCCATGCCCCGGATGATGAATCACAACCCATCTGCACAGCTGAGGAGGCAGCATCAAGTGATGGGAGTGGTCCGGCCATGCAGGCCGAGCAAGTGCAACAGGGTGATGGAGAAAACATGGATGGCGTGTTACCCATCCATGGGCTAGAGTTCAGCCCCCAAGAAA